>NC_085136.1:137449785-137652785 GCF_035046485.1 Aedes albopictus | reverse complement strand
AGTCCTCTTAAGTTGCTAGGTGATGCACATAACGATTACTTTGACATTGGTCACTTTTGCTTTGAAAGATTTCAATTAGAATGTTTCCTTAAAAGGTTCACCAAGTCCTCTTAAGTTGCTAGGAGATGCACATAACGATTACTTTGACATAGGTCACTTTTGCTTTGGAAGATTTCAATTAGAAAGTTTCCTCAAAGGGTCACCAAGTCCTCTTAAGTTGCTAGGTGATGCACATAACGATTACTTTGACATTGGTCACTTTTGCTTTGAAAGATTTCAATTAGAATGTTTCCTTAAAAGGTTCACCAAGTCCTCTTAAGTTGCTAGGAGATGCACATAACGATTACTTTGACATAGGTCACTTTTGCTTTGAAAGATTTCAATTAGAATGTTTCCTTAAAAGGTTCACCAAGTCCTCTTAAGTTGCTAGGTGATGCACATAACGATTACTTTGACATTGGTCACTTTTGCTTTGAAAGATTTCAATTAGAATGTTTCCTTAAAAGGTTCACCAAGTCCTCTTAAGTTGCTAGGTGATGCACATAACGATTACTTTGACATAGGTCACTTTTGCTTTGGAATATTTCAATTAGAAAGCTTCCTTAAAGGGTTCACCAAGTCCTCTTAAGTTGCTAGGAGATGCACATAACGATTACTTTGACATAGGTCACTTTTGCTTTGAAAGATTTCAATTAGAATGTTTCCTTAAAAGGTTCACCAAGTCCTCTTAAGTTGCTAGGTGATGCACATAACGATTACTTTGACATAGGTCACTTTTGCTTTGAAAGATTTCAATTAGAATGTTTCCTTAAAAGGTTCACCAAGTCCTCTTAAGTTGCTAGGTGATGCACATAATGATTACTTTGACATAGGTCACTTTTGCGTTGAACGATTGCGGAGCTGAAAGTCTCTTTAATGAAGACAAATCAATTTGAACGATTTCAATCAGAATGTTTCCTTATACAAGGTTCACCAAGTCCACTTAAGTTGCTAGGTGATGCACATAACGATTACTTTAAAATAAGTCACTTTTGCTTTGAACAATTTCAATCAGAATGTTTCCTTAAAAGGTTCACCAAGTCCCATAACGATTACTTTGACATAGGTCACTTTTGCTTTGGAAGATTTCAATCAGAATGTTTCCTCAAAGGGTCACCAAGTCCTCTTAAGTTGCTAGGTGATGCACATAACAATTACTTTAATATAGATCACTTTCGCTTTAGATTATGTTAGTAATCAGAATGTTTCCTTAAGAAGGTTCACCAAGTCCTCTTAAGTTGCTAGGTGACGCACGTAAGGTTTACTTTAAAGTAGATCACTTTTACTTTGAATGATTTTAGTAATCAGAATGTTTCCTTATACAAGGTTCACCAAGTCCTCTTTAGTTGCTAGGTGATGCACATAACGATTACTTTAACATAGGTCACTTTTGCTTTGAACGATTTCAATCAGAATGTTTCCTTACAAGGTTCACCAAGTCCACTTAATTTGCTAGGTGACGCACATAACGTTAAAATAGGCCAGTTTATTTTTATTGAATAATTGGGTTTTTAAATTAAGAAAAATGTATCGATTTATTGATTTTATACGAAAGAGCACCTTTTTCTGAGCCACTATGATTTTTTGCAGATTTTTAGAACGTTATTTTGGTACCTAAAATCAATTTCAAAGAGCTTTTTCAAAATCACCTTTTGACAGCTGGGTAACTGTTTGACAGCTCCACCCAGTACAAAATGCGACAAGGGGTGATTCGACAAATCGCTCCCATACAAACTTCAAATTGATTTTTAAACAGGTTCCCGGGCATCAAAATCCATGAAAATTTGGATTTAAGCTCAGTTTGGCATGCAGATTCAGAATATGGAATTATCTCAACAACGCTAAAGAAGCCAATTGGGTTGTTTAGTGAATTAAATATTGCCATTTTCTTTAGCCTAATCGAAAGAGCTCATTTTTCTGAGTATAACGTGATTTTATTGCGTTCCAATTCCTTCGTTTTGATGGTTAAACAAACAAAACAGTTTTAATTTCCGTGGATAGAATGACAGTTCAATCGATGAAGTGACAGTTCGCCCCGAACAAAAAAATTTCCCCATACAAACTTTAAATGCATTTTAAAAATAGTTCCCGGGCATCATAAATGATGAAATTTTGGATTTCGACTAATTTTTGGACGGAGATTTCGATTATGCAATAATCTGGATACCCCTAAAGAACCCAATTCTAGTAGGTAGTCTTAGATATTCTTCAAAGCAATCAGAATGTTCACGTCCTTAAATTGTTTGATAGCACAAAATACGTTTATTTCAAAAATATATAACATGAAAAACATGTTTGTTTCTTGCCTTTTTTCCTCTTCGCTAAAACTACGTCACGTTGACTGGCCATACTCAAACCCGATGATAACCGCCGTCGTTAACCGGTCATCCACGTTTTCCACCTGGTAGACGCACAGCGGAGTCAGGAAGCGGTATACAGCTTCTCCGTACACTCACGTAGCTGTTAGTATAACACCTCCGGGTTGATGGTGGTCGTATCTCTTTCAGGGCAGGAAGGTACGCACAGTAAATAGTTCTCGCCGTCGTCGTCGTCCAGATCCATGGTGGTTCCGCTTCCGTCCATACCCCGGCGAAACTGGTTGTACTGACCGCTGAAGTTGTTCTACAGCAAGAATTTTGTGTCTTCCGCTTCCGTATTTACCGTCATTATCCGTAACACGTCGAGCTCACCCGGAGTTGGCACGGCTGATGCTCGCGATAATGATGACGCCGATCTCTGGGTACTCATTTTGGTGAAATCCTGCTAAATCCGACTGGCGATGGCGTTGGGAAGCACAAAACTCCCACCGGAAACATTTGACGATTTTATCGCTGTCATTATCTAGGCTCTCCGGTCCTTTCGATTATTCGGATTTGAATTTGATGGCTTTGAATATCTGTGGGTCATTGAAGGCTTCCTCCGGTAGGTAGATGACCTTCTGGAGGAAGACACCGAGGAAGCTGAAGACAGTGCCAGGGAATCGATCCTAAAGTCCATCGAAATGGGGCGAGGTTTTCAAGGAACTGTGAGCCGGTTCGAGGTTGATGACATGGGCCTGGATGAGATTTTCGTTGAAACTGCCGAGGGGTATGGGATGGATGTCGTGGCGTGCTGCGGTAACTTATGTATGAGATTGGAATGCTGCGAGGAGCTCGTTTCGCACGGATGTCTTCTCGCTGGAAACAGGAGAAGCGTTAGAAGGATGTTGTGCAGGACTAGATGCGGCTTCAATCGCTGGCACTACCGGTTAGGATTGTGGAGTACGGACGGACTCCCGCTCTTCCGACTTGGATCCGGATTTTAAATCAGAAAAAGCAATACTTCTGTGTCACTGACAATGATTGGGGATGGTACAACAGGTGATCCGCTGGACAGATAAGACTTCTGCTTACTTCGTCAGCAGCTTTGCCGTCGTTCTTTTTTCGTCGGTCCTGTGGCCACGGTTCCGTTATCGAAATATGCAGTGGGACGAAGACTGTCTTCTTGCTACAATCAGCAGGAGATGAGGCGATGGGGGTTTGACAGTTTGAAAAGTAAACATGCCAGAACGACGTTAGGGTTGGAATCATATTCTCCACAGTAAAAAACATCTCCACATGCAAGGGGTGTACACACTACTTCGCACGGTGATTTTAATTACAAATTGGAGAGATTTTTCGAGTTTTCAAAAAATTGTATGAAAATCAGGAATACATATAAAAAAAATTCAAAAACGGCAATGATCATGAAATCCAAATGTCTTTCGAAGAAAAATATAAAAAAGGGGGGTAAGGTCAGACGGGAATGGTCTATTCGTCGAGCTGAGTTGATTGGTATATGTGACTCGGCCCTGCGGGCCTCGGATCGAAAGTCGGTTTTCCAAGCGGTATTTAGAGCCGATGCACACGAGCGTTAATTGACGCTGCGTGAATTCACGCTGCGTCGCCGCAGCGTTCCTGTGGGGCATGCGTTGACATTGCGTGCCGCACACGGTGCGGCGCGTTTGCGGTGCGGCAGCGTTGCGTTCTCGTGTGCATTCTCCCATTTGATTGTGTGTACCTCAAGACGCACTTGCGTGCACGCTGCGTGGACGCGCCGCCCGTGTGCATCGGCTCTTATACCTTTCTTATGGGTGTAAGAAGGGTAAAAAGGCTTCTCCTACATACATTCCGTGATATTTTTGCTACTGTTTATTAAGCTCAAATATTACAAAGAGATAGTAGCTTTTATGTATTTGATGCAATAGACCATTCCCGTCAAAAATTTTTATGTGCTCTACGGCTTTCCGACAATTTATTGAGCAAACTTCCCTAAAGAACCCATATGTTTTGAAGCCTCTAACTATTGAAAAACAATGAAAAACCTGCGAAGTAGCACTTTAACCCTATAGTCTCCTATAATATATTTTTTCACAAAACCCGATGAACCCCTTTCTCCCCTATCGATTTTTGGAGAGATGCGGAGAATTTTCAATCAGCTGTCTGTCAAATATGACGTTTGATATTTTTTGTTTTGATCCGCTCTCCGCTCTAAACACCATGAAAACAAATTATTTGTCGCGGGAAGAAAATACCCATCTGGTACCGAGTCTGGGACGTTACGCCGATTCTCCGGGTTAGAACGAGATCCGGGCACACTTCCGAAGCAACGCATCAGAACTACTTCATCGCCCGTGTTCAACTTGCGGTCGAACTAGCTGGCGGAAGGCCAAAATCCTGTCTTGAGGCGCCATCAGGCTTGGCGGGTCTCCGAAGCTGAGTTTGGCACCAGAAGAGCATGAAGCTGGTCTACTTCCAAAGGAGAAAAAATGCCCATCTTCCGGTGTAGAACCAGATTATGCCTGCTCGCAACAGGCTTATACTTTGTGCGAGATGCTTTAAATATTCCGAGTCATGAACGCACTAAATTCCTATTGGCCGATTGTTGCGCCACAAGGAATTTGAATACCTGCTGATCCAAGCTGCTGCTGCTGGCTTGAGGACATAGATTTGATGGCCGGTGATGAAGCTATGCCTGTATCAGGTTTAGCCTGCTCACAGCAGACGTATTTTAGCTTATCGGAATCGCTTCAGGTCATGCAATCTGTGCACTTTCATTTACCTGACTGTGTGCCGACTAGGGAGCAACCAGAATCCGTCGGAGGTGCTGCTGGAGTCGGAGCCGTTCCGAAAGAGAAACTGCTCTTGGTGGTGCTTGGTGGGTACTGCTTCCTATTTAAAACCAGGCTTGGGAGTTTCGCAAGAAACGCCGCACCATGTCGGTATCGCATTCCGACTTATTGGAGCCGATCAGCTTGAAGACGTTAATCTAGAGGCGGAGCCGCTACCAAGCGGTTTACGGAGAATGTCCAAGCAACTGCCGGTTATTAGCTCGAGAACCGCGGAGCTGCTTTTTGGAGCATCCAGATAACTACCAACGGCAGCCGTGCTTTAACGGGGCTCGATTGGTTCGCAGGGAACGCAAATTTCGCGGTACTATTGCTGCTGCAGCTGCTTCAGCGGTTCCGAATCACTGAATTTGAAGCTTCGAGATTTGAAAGCTATGTTGTTCCAGCGCCAGCCACGTCGAGTTTGGTGGGCAAAGAAAATTTATGCATGTTGCTGGTTGCCAACCATTTTTGGCCTGTCACCGGTTCCCGCCACAATGGAAATGAGCAACCAGATGTCGAATTTAGGAATTGATTTCAGTTCTGCTTGCATTTTCGGCAGGTTGAATAATGGCACGAGAGTGTTGTCTCAACGATCTGTGTGGAATTCTTCTCGGATCCGGTGCACCTCGTTGCTTATC
The DNA here is from genome assembly GCF_035046485.1 of Aedes albopictus. NCBI lineage: Eukaryota > Metazoa > Arthropoda > Insecta > Diptera > Culicidae > Aedes > Aedes albopictus. Next base: position 137,646,980 of record NC_085136.1, on the reverse strand, counting down.
TTGCTGGTGTGTTTGACGGCTGGTGTAATCCGACTTGTCACTAGGCAGTTTGTATTGGGTCGGTTCGTGCAGAACCGTACTGCCGCTGGATTCAGTGGCTATCCGCTGGACGGACTCATTATTGGTTTGGAGCAGGTTTGGAGACACTTCATCTGGTAGCAACTGGGACACACTGGGACACTGTTGGTATTTGCAGCTCGGTGCTGAATGGCTTGTTCATAGAGCAGCTAGAACTTCCGGTGGCACTCATTGGACAACTGTTCAGTGTTGGGGAAGTACACATTCGGATGCTGCGGTTCGTGCTTCCTGATTGAAGCGCTTCCAGACCTGGACAAGTCCGGCTAGCTTCAAGGACGTCAGCGTACTATTCAAACTAATCGCTTTCAAGATTCGGTCAAGAGGCCGAAACGTTGGGCCAGAATCTCCAATATCCGTTTGGCCGTATTCGAGAGTGCTGAGGTGTCCGATGTCAGACTGGTGTTGAGAAATTCAAAGGGACGAGGACGGCCTTATGCCTTTTTGCTAAGTATTCAGACTGCTATAGGGATGTCGCCCACCGTACATCGTCTCCTATATTAAAATAAAAAAATGAGTTCTTTAACGGCATCCAGTTTTTTCCATAATCGGAATCTCAACCCGTACTTGAAATCCAAAATGTTATCATTTTTGGCGCACAAGAACTATTTTTGAAATTTATTCGAAGTTCGTATGAGGAAAATTTATTCTTCGCCATTCTATCGATTGACCCAGGGATTGAACTATTATCTTCCACGGAAAAAACATCAAAACAAAAATAGTTGTAACGTAATAATAGTGTTATATTTTTAAAATTTATGAGCTCCTTTGTTTAAGCTAGAGAAAACCGCAATATAGTATACACACTACACAACCCAAATGACAAACAAACTGATATTACTGCTGCCCAGCGACGTAGTGCTTTAATAAGGGTTCATTCAAATATTACGTAACGCAAAATTTGACAATTTTTGACCCCCTCCCTCCCCCACGTAAAAAGTTTTGTATGTGAAATTTTGGAATTTTGTATGAAGCGTAACACAGCGGTAGACCCCCTCCCTCCCCCCTTAGCGTTACGTAATATTTGAACGAACCCTAAAGCGATGCATTGAACGCTGGTCGTCCGGATTAACCGGAAGTCTTCCGTAGGCTCTCCTATTTCCAAATGCGACGAAAAGCAGAGATCGCCAGTGGGATCGCGGAATCTAGACCGACTGTTGCCCGTGAATTCGAATAACCGTCTACCGGTATCCGGGTGTCCTCCCGTCTGACTCGAGTTCAGATTAGACACGGTACTTCTCTCCGTCACGCTCTCGTCCAAATTATCGTTGGATAGCAAGTTGTCCTCTTCCCGTAACTCTTCAAAAGTTCCTTCCTCCTGCACCTCTTGCTGCTGCATCTGCAGAGGTAACCTCCAACCGAAGATCGGTGCCGGAGATTCCGACGCTGTTGCTGATGGGATGTGGGAGCTGTTGACGAGGAGAATGCATTCCGGTAATATTGGAGTAGTTTTACGCCTGATGCTACCGCCGGAACCGCACTGCGACGATCGATGGCAGAGATGCAGAGAAGAGAACACTGGGACCGTGTACTGCACCTCGGTGGCATTCTAGCAAGATCATAAACATATGTGAGTAAACGGATCATAAAAGTAAAATAAAAGGTAAAGATACTTACAAATCTGTTCTCTATTTGCTTCTTTTTCCTACCCGGGGAGAATGACCCTCGTGCTCTGCTTCCTCTCCATCATCGTCCACGCGATCGTACTTTTTTCACTGCTGCTGCCGTTCGGCATTCGCCAGTTCCAATTCGTTGAAGCCAGTTATTTTCCACTTCTCAAAGGTTTCCATTCCAGCAGGCTGCTGCTACCGGTATCCCGGTAGGGAAAAGTATAATGGTAGACCGATCTGGTTCTACAACATCGATCCCGAATCCTTTGTCCGGTGTAAACAGCTACGTTTTACCTGCACCGTGGTGTGTTCATCTTCACGTTCGATGAGCCGTCCTCGTGGATGTGATAGCGGGAGTCCGTGTTTAGCTGAGAAGCGGTCAGACCAACGGCCGGGGGAGACGGAATCAGCCATCGGGCTTGAAATTATTTTTGGTTGCACCGGAATCACCGATAAACTATAATATTACAACCCGGAACCTTTTAATCCGGAGGCCAGTAGCGAGCGGGTTTGACATTTCAAAATGTAAACATGTCAGGTTGACGACAGGGTTGGAAGCCAATCTCCACACTCAAAAATATCTCCACATACAAGGGGTGGGCACACTACTTCGCACGGCGATTTTTATATCAAATTGGAGAGATTTTTCGAATTTTCAAAAAATTGTATGAAAATCAGGAATACATATAAAAAAATTTCAAAAACGGCAATGATCATGGAAAGCAATTGTCTTTCGAAGAAAAATATAAAAAAGGGGGGTTAGGTCAGACGGGAATGGTCTATTGCATTTTCATGTATAACTAACTTGTGTAACCAAATATGATCATAAAAAATCTGTTGACAGACGGCTGAGAAATGTATTATGATACATTTTATCAAAAATCTCTCAAAAGCGTAAATTTCATTACTCCTTAGTATTCGTGGAAAGATATCTCGGAAACAAAATGTCCAACCGGCATGAAATTTAATAGCATACTACTTGGATGCTGTAGCTTTCATTTGATGCTGAGAGAACTCAAATCGATTGACACACGGCTGATTCATTTATTATGAAGCATTTTGTCAAAGACCTCTTAAAAAGTTAAGTTGTATTACTCCAAAGTACTCCCCGAAAGATATCTCGGTTACAAAATGTCCAATCGGTATGAAATTCAAAAGCGTTCTTCTAGGGTGCAGTAGCTTTCGTTTCAGGCCTTAAGAACCCAAATCGGTTGATAGACGGCTGAGAAATTTATGGTGATACACTTTGTCAAAAATATCTAAAATAATTAAGTTGTCCTAGCACTCTTTGAAAGATATCGCGGTAACCGAACGTCCAATCAAAAAAAAAATTCAATAACGTTCTACTAGGATGTAGTAGCTTTAGTTTGGGGCCTTAAGAACCCAAATCGGTTGATAGACGGCTGAGAAATTTATGGTGATACACTTTGTCAAAAATATCTAAAATAATTAAGTTGTACTACTCCCTAGCACTCTTTGAAAGATATCTCGGTAACCGAACGTCCAATCAAAATAAAATTCAATAGCGTTCTACTAGGATGTAGTAGCTTTCATTTGCTTCCAAGAGAACTCAAATCGGTCAACAGACGGCTGAGAACCGTGAGTGACATTTTTTTGTAACATACATACACACACACATACACACACACACACACATACACACACACGCACATACAGACATTTGCTCAATTCGTCGAGCTGAGTTGATTGGTATATGTGACTCGGCCCTGCGGGCCTCGGATCGAAAGTCGGTTTTCTAAGCGGTATTTATACCCTTCTTATGGGTGTAAGAAGGGTAAAAAGGCACGCATACATTTGAACGTGATTACCACTATAGTCGGCACCCTTTACTGTTTTGATTATACTGTTGAAATGAAAGTATTTACTTCCAGAATCATTAAACTTCCATGTTCGCCACTTTTCGCTGTATCCCATTTTGACCTACACTGCCCCCACTCGCATAACAGTCCCATTTGCAAAAAGTAGGAATTGAGCAAACGGCATTCGAAGTTTGAAAACTTGTTTCCATATAAAACTTCTAAAAATCGCCAAAATTTGTAAAATATTTCGATCATCTCGAAACTTTCACAGATTGCTTGCACATAAATATAAAACTGAAAAAAATATTACAATCACTACAAAGTTGTTCAGTTTTGTGTTACGTAACACAAAAATCCATGATGGGACTGTTATGCGGGTACTTTTGATATGGGACGCTCATAACTTGGTATTTTTTTTCACACATTGACATAAAAATTCGTAATTTTTATTGTTATCTTTGGAAGTTCATCAAAAATGGTGACTATTCATAACGTTAACTCAAAAGTGATGAAAAGTCAAATGGGACTGTTATGCGAGTGGGGGCAGTACACTTCTAGCAGACCACACCAGAGAAAGCTATTTCCACCCGGTACGATAGCATCGTTGACGACAAACAGAATGTGTCGCATTTCGCATTGCAAATTTATTGAACCAAGCTGTTACTAAGTGTACAGTAATGTATTTTCGAGAGACTCGCGTAGATAAAGATTATTGATTGGTGCAGTGGCGTAGCCAGAAATTGTCTCTGGGAGGGGTTTTCAACGGTCAATGATACCTTTTTTGATTTGCCACTTGCATTTTATAAACAGTAATGAGCAATTGTATTCGCAGTTTGAAAATAGCGGCGCAGCCGAAAAAATTTTACGTCGCTGTGGTACTTTCCGGCTTGACAAATCGAATGATAATAATCTTCACCAAAGGCATGGCCTACTCAGTTATGATTATTGTCACCAAACTACCACATCTCCTTTTGTCACCGTTTGCACTGCATCTGTCAATTGTCAAATGGGATTTTTTTATATCTAGTATGTATAACTAGTTGCACTGTTTTTGCAATTTGTTTATCAAAATCTTTCAAAATAATATTTATCATAACTTGTTTTAAAAATAACTGCATCTGTCGATCATGTTTGTTGGAAGATATAACTAATTCAACTATCTTTAATATTTAATTCTCGAGCGATCGCGCTGTTGTATTTTGTACAACACGTTGAAACAATCTCGCTTTCTGTATTCAGCATTAGCGTGGTGCTGACGGTGGTGCTCAACCGCGCGAGTTACGGAAGGTTAAGAAGCATTTCTATTGCTTTATCATCGAGTTCATCATATAGGTGAAGATATATCTTATTAGACTTTTCACTCCCCTCTTCTAGTTCAACCTTATTTTCTACCTCCCGGCCTAGCCGATTAAATTGTAAACCGACGTTTTTGCTTTTGCGTCTCCCTCCTTGGAGGCAAGACATTATTGCCAGCCCCGGCCGGAATTTCATCCGCCGTTTTGGCGTCTCCCTTCTCTGAGGCGAGACATTATTGCCAGCCCCGGCCAGAATTTCATCTGCTGCTTTGGCGTCCCCCTCCTTTGAGGCGAAACATTATTGCCAGCCCCGGCCGGAATTCTATCCGCCGCTTTGGCGTCTCCCTTCTCTGAGGCGAGACATTATTGCCAGCCCCGGCCAGAATTTCATCTGCCGCTTTGGCGTCTCCCTTCTCTGAGGCGAGACATTATTGCCGTCTACGGCCGGATTTTCATCCGTCGTTTCGGCATCTCCCTCTTTCGAGGCGAGATATTTCGACTTCCCTCATGTCTGATCCGAACAGATGCTATCCGTCGGAAACAGACTACTTATAGTTACCTAAAGCTTCAACTGGTTCACCCAGTTCCAACCAGCAGGAAAAACACTCTCTTGTTCTTTTGTCGTTTTCCTCCTTGTTTTCGTTGATCTTCACGAGGTGTGTAACCGATAGATCGCCACCGTGTTTCCAGTGGAATATCCGCTTCTTCAAGTTGGTCTTCTTGTTGGTTCTCCACACTTCCGCTTCTGAGTTCAGCAAATGGGTTCTTCTCGTCGCCAATGTGGTACTTTCCGGCTTGACAGATCGAATGATAATAATCTTCACCAACGGCATGGCCTACTTAGTTATGATTATTGTTGAGGGAGGTAGGGCGGAGATTTGATAGACTACGCCGCTTTTGATAGCGCATATAGTTTATTATAAACTTCAAACTGCAATAGAATCGAAATATCAAGTTAGCATAAGTTTTTACAAATATCATCATTTTAACCTACAATTCGGTGTGCCTTTATCTTATAGCACGCCCTACGGTTCTATTCACACCTCTTCACGTGGATTTGTGACCTAATTTGATTAATTTATTAGATACTTTGATATTAGCACTATTTCATATATTCTTACTTTTCTTTCTTTTCAGGTATTTCACTGACGGACTGATCGGACACCCGGAAACGACACTACGGACCAGACTGCAAATTTCATTAGTTAATTTATGTTTCTAGCAAACTTTTATATAAAAACTAACCTCAACGAGTTGATCGCAAACTATCCTCAATTAGACACGACCCACCGACTGAAATTAATCTATCTTGACAATTTCGTATCATCCACAATTCAGACGCAGGTCAATTTCACAAATTTATTTTAATTCACAAACGATTCTTCACCTCTAGTCTTAACTAAACTCTCTACTTCTTCACTTGTGTTCTCGGTAGAATTTTCTATTACTCTGACGAGCTCTGACCACCGGAAACTGTTAATGACGGGTCGTCCATCTCACGATGATGTCTGTCACTCGTTATGCCTCGACGCTTTGACAGATGACGCGTCGCTTTAGGAACGGTGGCTGACAGGGTTGCCAGCTTGCCGACTCCTGCGCCGACAGTCTCCCCCCGGTGAAGTCCGGAGTCCTCCGGAGTCTCACTGTTGTCTTGGAGGTCAAGCAGCGCCAATCGTGACACTGGTCTCACCACCCTTTTCGGCCCAATCTTCACGACAGCCTGACGATGCCGGCCGTCTGGATTTGAGATCGTGCGGATGATTCGTCCTCGTTCCCATCCGCTGCGCTTCGTCGGCTCCGCAACCATTACCAAGTCTCCAACTTTTAGGGTTCTGGTTTCATCGAACCATTTCGACTGCCGACGAATCACCGGCAGGTATTCCACCAACCATCGTTTCCAAAAGACGCCCAACTGTCGCTGGATCAACTCCCAGGATCTCCCCAAGATATCTCTGCGGACTAGTTCGCTGGGCTGGCTACGGTTTGTAGCCGAATGTCCTTCACCGCAAGATTTCGCTCCGTTTGAGCTCAGCACCAGAAAATGGTTGGGTGTGAGCGCCTCCGCTTCTTCAGAGTCGAGCGGTAAATACGTCAGAGGCCTTGAATTTACAATACTCTCGGCCTCCACGACCAGTGTCTGCAGCCCCTCGTCATCTAACTTTCCCTCGGAGTACGCTTCGGCCATTGCGGCCTTCACAGAACGTACCAATCGTTCCCATGCTCCGCCCATATGCGGCGCTCCTGGTGGGATGAAGTTCCACTTCGTGTTGGTACTGGTGAACGTGTTGGACAGTCCCTGGCTAATCTGGTGTCGCAGTACCCGGTCGGCGCCTTGGAAGTTCGTTCCGTTGTCGCTGAAGAATTCGGCGGGTGAACCTCGGCGACCCACGAACCGACGAACGCAGGAGATGCAGGATTCTGTTGACAGCGAATAGGCGACCTCGAGGTGGACGGGTACTGTTAAACAGGTGAATAGCGCGATCCACCGCTTTACGTTGGATCGGCCCTGCTTTACCAGCAGCGGCCCGAAGTAGTCCACCCCTGTGTAGGTGAATGCTCGTTCATGGTGGGCTACTCGTGCAAGTGGAAGAGGTGCCATTGGTGGGATTGCAGGTCGGGCTCGACGGACCTTGCATAAAGCGCAGTCGCGAGTCACTTGCTTGACAACCAGCCGAAGTCTTGGGATGGTATACAGCTGGCGGAGCTCGTTAACTACTGTCTCTGCATTCCCGTGGCGGTACCGCTGATGGAAATGGTGCACGAGAAGCTCTGTGACTCGGTGGTTTCGTGGGAGGATGACCGGATGCTGCACGTTGTAGCAGACATCTTTGGCAGCGCTGATTCGTCCACGCTCACGCAGTACACCGACGTTATCCAACATCGGCATTAGTCGGTAGATTGAGCTCTCCTTCCCTATGGCCTCCTGATCGATTTCGTTCGGTACTTTGTTTGACAGTGCTGCGATCTCGTCTGGGTAGCATTCGAGTTGCACCAGTTTGAGGATAACTTCTTCCGCTGCCCGGAGTTCTGCTTGCGAGAGCTGTCCCGTGAATTTCGGCTGCCTTTTAGCCGAATTATGCAGGAATCGAAGTACGTATGCTGTCGCTCGTTGTAGCCGGCCCCAGGAAGAAAACCGCTCAAAGTCAATGACTGGTACGAACGAACAGTGGTGAAGGATCGATGCACGCATTTCCTCGGTAGGGGCGGTCACGCGCTGTTTAGGGCGAGGCCACTCGGTTTCCGGCAGACGAAGGAAGGTTGGTCCATGGAACCACTTGCTCCCTGGGTCGAAGTACGGTCCGCTACCCCATTTGGTAGCTTCATCAGCTGGATTATCCTTTGACGGAACCCAGCGCCACTGGTTTGCCGTTGTATGCTCCAGAATCTCACCTATTCTAAAGGATACAAACTGTCGATAATTCCGGGGGTCAGCTTTGATCCATCCCAGTGGTACTGTGGCGTCGCACCAGAAAACCATCTTTGAAATGGGCAAACTATGATTCTCCTTGACGAATTTCGACTAACGTACACCGAGAACGCATCCTTGGAGCTCGAGCTTCGGAATCGACCATGGTTTTATCGGAGCAACCTTCGACTTGGCGGCGACTAGGCAACAGCGCGGTTCTCCTCTATCGTCGATTGTGCGCAGATAAATTGCGCAGGAATACGCCTCTCCGCTGGCGTCGACGAACACATGGTACTCCGAGTTCTGGTAGGTCTCCCTGGTGGCTTGGTGGAAGTAACATCGAGGGATCCGTATTTCCGCGATGTACCCGATCATCTGTATCCATCTTTTCCACTTCTTGTTAACGTCATCGCTTATTTGTTCGTCCCACTCCGTGCCTTCTCGCCAAAGGTCCTGGATCAGGACTCTGCCGTGGATGATGAACGGTGACAGCAACCCCAAAGGGTCAAACAGTGTCATGACGCAACGCAGCACTTGCCTTTTTGTCGGTCGCGTTCCGGTCTGGATCAGTGTTTGCACCTCTTCGCTAAGCCGGGTGGAGAAACTCAACTCGTCGGCTGATGGGCTCCACAGCATTCCAAGCACCCTCTCGGACTTCCCACCGTCGACTAAGTTCAGCACCTTGTCTGCTTCGGACTGCACTTCGTCCAGCTGTTCCAGTACTCTACTGCTGTTCGATCGCCAGTTGTGCAGCTTGAAGCCACCGTTTCCGTGTACGTGTCGTACATCGCGTGCCACCTTTGCTGCTTCTTCCTCGGAACCGAAACTCGTCAAATAGTCGTCGACGTAGTGGTCATCGATGATCGCACTCGCCGCCTCGGGATACTGCTCGCGGTGTTGTTCTGCGTTTAGATTTTTAACGAATTGTGCCGAAGCTGGAGAACAAGTGCTCCCGAACGTGGCGACGTCCATCAGGTAGACAGTAGGTTCATCGGACGGCTTGGCACGCCACAAGAAGCGCTGAGAATGTTTGTCTTCCTCTCGGATACGGATTTGATGAAACATCTCCTGGATATCCGAGCTGATTGCCACTCCGTATTGGCGAAAGCGAAAAAGAACCGCCGGAAGGGAGGAAAGCTGATCGGGACCTTTGAGGAGTTGACTGTTCAACGATACGCCGTCTACCTTAGCAGCGGCGTCCCAGATGACACGAACCTTTCCCGGTTTCTTGGGGTTGATTACTGCTCCAACCGGAAGGTACCACACTCTCCGCGGATCGGCTGCTTTCATTTCCGCTTTTGTGGTTTTGTGAGCATAGCCTTTCGCTTCATACTCGGAGACCTGCCGATGGAGATTTTCCTTCAGCTCCGGGTTGCGGTCCATTCGGCGTTCTAGGCATTCTAGTCGTCGCACGGCCATAGAGTAGCTGTCCGGGAATTCCACATCGTCTTGCTTCCAAATCAGGCCCGTTTCGAATCGATTCCCCACTCGCCGGGTCGTTTGTTCCAGGGTAGTTAGCGCTCGTTCTTCCTCCAGTGTCAGTGGAATATCCACCGGACCTGCTCCAGCTGCTTCAACGGCGAAGAACTCTTTCACTGCTTCGTGCAGTGTATCGTCACAGGAACATTCACATATATGGAAGCTGTAGGACTCGCGATTGTTGCATCCTTGGGGACCGTAGACGCACCAGCCCAGTCTAGTCTTCACCGCCACCGGTGCTGTCCCCTCTCCTTCCCGTACCTTCAACGGAACCGCTAGGCGCAGGTTGTCGATACCGATCAGGATCCTGGGTATCACGTTCTCGTAGCTGCTGACCGGAATGCCCTTCAGGTGCTGGTGTCTCCTTTCCGCTTCGTCCATTCGGAAAGTTTGCGAAGGAAGTCCCAGGTTGTTCACAGTCCTCGCGTTCAGCAGCTTATGTCGCTTCTTCTGTCCCATTCCTGCGATCTCGATTGTGACCTGTTGCGATCCCTTTTCGGTTCGCGAAGTGTTCCCAGTCCATCGGAGGCATAGCGGGAGCGGGGTACCTTGGATACCCAATGACGTAACCAGGTCGTTTTCCACCAACGTCATATCAGACCCTTCGTCAAGAAAGGCAAAGGTGTCGATCGAACCGCTGACTCCGTGCAGGGTCACTGGGATGATCCGAAACAACGTCGAAGAGGTAGGTTGACGATGTGTATGGTGTTCCGCCACCTGAATCTGTGGAGCCGATGCCTTTGGAGGTCCTGCCGAGGAGTGAAGTAGCTTATGGTGGCTATACTGGCAACCGTCGATCTCACAAACCTTCCGAATACGGCACGCTCTTCGTCCATGACTGAAGAGACAGCTTTGGCATAGCTTCAGTTCCCGAATCCGTCGCCAGCGATCGTCCACCTTTAGCTGCGCGAACGCATTGCAATCTCGCAATCGGTGTCCGCTTTTGTTGCAATGCGCACAGTTGAACTGCTTCGACGTCTCCTTGGAATCATGCGACGAATCTCGTGTTCCGGCTGTCTCCGTCGCATGGGAGTTAACGAACCCCTTATGCTTCGGATGGTCACGAGCATTGATCCGCTTCTGCTCCGGCTCGAACGTTGTCACGCTGGTTGCGTCTCGTACAACCGCCGCCATGTAATCTCCGAAGGTCCTTAGATTGACGTCCTGGAAGCCTCGCTTGTACCCCGCCCACATCATCCGTTGATCCGCAGGCAACTTGGCGACGAGCTCTTGGAGAAGTGACGGGTTCGAAAGGTGAGCGCGTTCGTTCGCAGCTTCGATGTGGTCGCACAACGCTTGCACCGCCATACCGAAGTCGATGAGTCCTTCCAGCCTGTCGGACTTTGGAGCTGGTATCTCGCGCACCTTCCGTAGTAGCGCGTTGATCAGCAACTCCGGACGTCCAAACCGCAAGCGAAGCGTCTCGATCACCTGTGGCACTGCTGCTGGAAGCACCAACCGACTGCGCACCGTTTCCAATGCCGGCCCGGATAGGCTCCGCTGGAGACGAAGCATGTTTTCGCCGTCCGTGTAACCACAGGCGTCTGTGGTGTAGCGGTAGTTGGAGATGAAGATCGGCCATTCAGTTGGGTCGCCGGTGAAGCGCGGAAGTTCCTTAGCCAGGGACTGCCTTGCTGCTAGCTGCTGCTGTGTGGGACGCACTGGATCTGGATGAGGAATGGCTTGACTGTTTGACAAATGACGAGGGGGCAGAGACGAATCAACCGCACGCGAGTGTAGATTACGCGTTTGTAGATGGGTTGAATTGTGTTCAAATTGGCTACTGAACAAAGTCGCATCTCCCGAGCGCGCGAAAGATTCTCGCGGCTGCTCGTGGGAGTTTGTGGGAAGCGAATGCGATTCTCCCGGGCGCGCGTAAAAACGCGACTGCTCTCGGGTAGTTGGATTATTGGTCGTGGGGCAATTGTTGGAGGAGTATTCGTTTGTATTTACAAAATTATTCAAGGCTTGACGCTTACCTGAGGGTCCCGCATCAATCGGACGCGTTTCGAGTGCTGCGATGGATTGACTTACCGGGGCGCAGCCGGTTTGGCTTGCCGGCATCTTAAGGGGCCAGATGTCCTTCGAAGTGGCGATTCCTCCCACTGCTCCAGCTAGTGAGAGATTCAACTCGTTCTCCACGACCACCGGCAACGTCCGACTCGCTTTCGGGATTGCGCCGGTCTGCTTGTCCACGCGCGTCGAATTTGCTGCTGGAGTTAAATACTGAAGCTTAGCTGGATTGCTTGTCTCCGGTCGTCGAGCAGCTTTGCTCGGTTCCGCACTTGTCTGGAAACCTTCCAAAAGTTTCCGGCATTTCTCTACTTGCACCCGCAGATCTGCCAACTCGGCAGGTGTTGGATTGGCGCGATGCTCGCATTGCTCAACCCGGTTCCTGAGTTCCCGCAGGGCAGTTTGCGGATCCTCCCTTGCTTTAGGAGATTCCACCGTCCTCGGATCTAGGGCCGAAAGGGGAACCGATACCACCACCGATGAATCCTCCTGTTCAGGTGTTGGATTGGCGCGAATCTCGCACTGCTCAACCCGGTTCCTGAAGGCATCTAGGGGATTTTTTCTCAATTTCAACGATTCCACAGTGCTCGAATCTAGCGCGGAGAGGGGAATCGTTACCATAAGTGGTGCGGTGGAATCAGTCGTTTCGACGGTCGACTGTTTTGATCGGCCAGCAGCCGACGCAAGAGGAGCACCAGGAGGGGGTGGTGTTGGAAGTGCCTTCGATGAAGGGGGCGCTAGCTCGTTGTTTGCGGCACCCTTCGCACCGCTCGGTAGACCACCGCTGCGATGACTTGCTGTTTCCTCCCCATCCAGCACCTTGTCGATCAGCTGCTGTTGCTCGTCGAGATGACGTCGTTGCAGCTCCAATTCGACCCGTGCGCGCTCCAGCTTCTGCCGCTCCACCAGCTGGCTCAGGCAAACGGAGAAAGCCGACGTCGTACTAGTGCGGCTAGATCCACTGCACACAGATATCACGTCGCTAGCGCTCTTCTCAGTTGTGCTTCGGTTGACCGCGCTCTGCTGGGCGGTACAGTTGCCGCACACGAACGATCGGTTAGCGACGCTGTCGTTGACTCCGGCACACGTGTAGTGTTTCCACACGTCGCATTGGTCACATTGGACCATGTCCTCCGCGCTATCCGGTCGTTGGCAATCCGCACAGTTGGATTCTTGCACGTGGCCTCCTCTAGAGCCATCCACGTGGCCGTCCTTATCCATGTCGCCACGAATTTTTGAAGGTTTTGTTGAGGGAGGTAGGGCGGAGATTTGATAGACTACGCCGCTTTTGATAGCGCATATAGTTTATTATAAACTTCAAACTGCAATAGAATCGAAATATCAAGTTAGCATAAGTTTTTACAAATATCATCATTTTAACCTACAATTCGGTGTGCCTTTATCTTATAGCACGCCCTACGGTTCTATTCACACCTCTTCACGTGGATTTGTGACCTAATTTGATTAATTTATTAGATACTTTGATATTAGCACTATTTCATATATTCTTACTTTTCTTTCTTTTCAGGTATTTCACTGACGGACTGATCGGACACCCGGAAACGACACTACGGACCAGACTGCAAATTTCATTAGTTAATTTATGTTTCTAGCAAACTTTTATATAAAAACTAACCTCAACGAGTTGATCGCAAACTATCCTCAATTAGACACGACCCACCGACTGAAATTAATCTATCTTGACAATTTCGTATCATCCACAATTCAGACGCAGGTCAATTTCACAAATTTATTTTAATTCACAAACGATTCTTCACCTCTAGTCTTAACTAAACTCTCTACTTCTTCACTTGTGTTCTCGGTAGAATTTTCTATTACTCTGACGAGCTCTGACCACCGGAAACTGTTAATGACGGGTCGTCCATCTCACGATGATGTCTGTCACTCGTTATGCCTCGACGCTTTGACAGATGACGCGTCGCTTTAGGAACGGTGGCTGACAGGGTTGCCAGCTTGCCGACTCCTGCGCCGACAATTATTGTCACCAAACTACCACAGTCGCAAAGCGCTTTATACTGAAAATTTGTTCCAAAATTTTTGGCTCTGGTGGGGGTTTTAACCCTAAACCCCCCCCGTGGCTACGCCAGTGGATTGGTGATCGTTGTACATAACAAATCATGCAAACATCGGTCTTCAAGTGTCTCCCGTAGATTTTTTTTTTGAAAAATAAAAAAAGTGAATCCAAATATCAATAACCAAACCAGCTTAATAACATAACATGGCGACCGTAACAGGACGGCCAGACCTGAAAACTAACAGCGAGCAGTGAAAAACTGCGTAACCAAAAATCAAACCCCATTCATGGCAATATTTTGAACATTCTACAAGAAGTTCCTCCGGTGATTCCTCTAGGAATTCCTTTAGTGATTTTATCCCGGGATTCCTTCACTTATTTCTCATGGGATTCCTCCAGGAGCTCCTCGTGACCTTCCTCCAGAAATTTCAGCTGGAATTCATCAGGAAATTCTTCCTACGGTTTTTCCAGCTATTCTTGCTAGGACTGCTCCAGAAATTTCAACTGTGATATGTATACATATATACAGGTCGGACTCGATTATCCGGGGATTCAATTAACCGGGGGCCCGATTATCCGGGGCTCGATTATCCGGCAAAAACGGCTTGATTATCCGGGGAAAATATTGTTTTTGCTTTGTTTACAATTGTAATCTAAAAACAATACGTCAAAATATGTGATAAACATCAAATACAGCTCCTGTAAATAGGATTTCGCCTATTAGAAAATTGTTTTTATTTTTTAACATTTTTCAGCAAAACATTTTTTTTAAAAAAACCATGGTTAATAATACCAGATGTTGAGTTTAGGCACTACAACCTCATGTATGTTAGCTTATATGTTTAACGAACGGTTTTTGATTGAAGATCATTAAAACTAAAAGAAAAAAAAGCATGGCTCGTTTATCCGGGTGATTCGATTATCCGGGGTGAAATAATTTTGGAGTCACCCGGATAGTCGAGTCCGACTTGTATTTTGTATTAAATAAATATAACCATGCTTTTTTGTATTGATGAATACCTAAAGGAACAACTTTGCAGAAGGCCATATCATGATACATAAAACTTATTGTGAATTTAGCACCAAAATGATGTCGAAAGTAATTTCATTGACTTCCGCTGCCTTTCCTATGCGTTAAACATAACGTCGGAAGTAGTGCGCTGTATAGTAAATCTGATGCTCTATACAGCGCACTACTTCCGACGTTATGTTTAACGCATAGGAAAGGCAGCGGAAGTCAATGAAGTCACTTCAGACACCAATTTAGTGCTAAGTCCACAATACTTAAGTAGCGGTTTCAGCTAACGAAAGCAGGATGAGAATATCTTTTTTTCCTTTTACTCTCGGTTGTTATAGGGTAACGGTCGAATTTTGGACCCCTAGAGGACATTAGTTTGAATTTAAGCTGAAATCAAACAGATTCAGAGGGTGTTACACATAATGATGATGTTGGTATGACCGTAAAAGCCTCCACTGTCCGCCAAAAATACCTACAAGGTCATTTCTGGCTGGAAGTTTCATGAAAATAACTGAGTTTTGAAGCATCAGTTTTCACTGTTTTGGACACCCCAATGTATTTTGGACCCTCTTATGTATATATTTTGGACACCCGGTGTTTAAACCCGTTTGAAACTATTTCCAAAGAATCTGCCACTTGGATATGCTTGATCACATCCTAATTACTTGATTGACAAAGGCTGATTAGACGAACTTAGCGAATTTAATGCGCTAGAATGATAAACGTTTTTGTTTACATCTGCAAGTTTCCTCAGCACCACTTTCTTTTTTCGTAAACATGCCGCGACACTGGCACGGATGACGAGATTAACAAAAAATAATTTCAAGGCAAATAATGATATTTCTAGTGAGGAAATAATGATTGCTGCTCGTGCAGTACCATCTAATTTAGCGAATGGTTCTAAGAATTTCCGTCATCTCTTCATTAAATCTGTGAAAGTTATGATAATACGACCCAGGGGGTCCAAATTATATTGGTTACCCTATGCTACGCGTGTTTGTCAGTCGTAACTTGCGCGCTATATCATAGGCAGCCGGCACGGTACACTGAACGAAAACCCCCGCCGTATAAAAAATGATTTGTCATTCAATGCGATACAGATCCGCAGAATCTGAGTTTTGAATGATTTTACAGCGAAATGATTTACCGCGTCCTCTTGAATGAAAATCATCCTGATGCAAAATTAGAATCGACACAATTTATGAATGCATTTTGAGTTGGGGTTTGTTGTGATTGATTATCATCACAAAACCAGCTGAAATCGTTTCTCTATGTGCCTAATACTAAAAATCATTCAATAAATAGAAGGAAAATCTTTACCTCTCGAAGAATGATTCCTCATTCAACCGTGGACTCAATCGATCATTCCTGGAACTGAATGAAAATCATGATCAATGATTTTCCGCGCAATTTCGTCGGATTTTCGTTCCTCTTTTGTATTATTATTTTCTGCAAGTTGTCTGACAAATTTGATAAGGCAAAATGAGCATATGAGCGTAATTCGAAACCAAGCTGAATATATTTCATCACAGCCCTATTCCGAAAATCATTCTATTTTAGTTTGACTTTTCATTCTGATGTTGGCGCACCAGATAAAGATAGAAAAACAAATGTGGCGGTCGAGAAAAATCTTCTGAATTATTGGCAAAAAATATTGCGGCTAGAATCCAGTGATCAGTGAACTAGTGGGAGCTGTATAAAATTATTTTTGAGTAGGTTTTGTGTGATATTTCCAATAAAGTGTTTTTCTACGACTAATTTTTGTCTGTTATTATTTTCAAATACTATAGGAAAAATAATGTCATAGCCTTTCCAAGTAGTATGAGAGAAATTAACTACATTGAATGAAACAGGTGACAAGTTCATTAATTTTAGTAAATTTCTTTCAAACTAGTTACAATGGCTGTGATATTATTTTTTCTAGAGTATTTGAAGAAGATTTGAAACAAATTTCAAGAAAATGAGACCTATATGAGCAGCATTATATTTTATAATGACATTCATTTGTATTTCAAACGCACGACTGGATGAATTTTGAATGATAATCATCCCTACTTAGATTTGTTTTGATTCTGAATAGAATGATTATAATAATAACATTGAATGATTGCCACACAGGTATGTTTTGTATCTGTCAGATCTGGAATTGAATGACGGCCTTCTACAAATCATCTGATTTTAGGCATGGGGCTCAAATGAGGCACTTTTCATTCAATTTATGGCGGGGATTTTCGTTCAGTGTAGGCTGTGTATGCTGCGCAATTCAGATCCCATAGACCACCTCACGGCGAAATTCTATCTCTTTCGCTCTTTCAGAGAGTTTGAAAACAACAGGACCAGTACCTGTCAAATTTGACAGGTGTTGGTCCTGTTGTTTTCTAATTTCCCGTAGGAGAGAAAGAGAGCGATTTCTTGATGACGTCACCGTGCAATGGGCAATTGTGATCCACTAGCCTCTGCCCAGCAACTCCTATCCTAGCAACCCCGGTGGGAACTTTGGTCGTAGGGTGACAGGGAAGAGGGGGTTTGCTTCGGTAAACCTGAGCGTCTGTTCTCCAGGAGGAGCGGCTCACAACAGCGTCTGATCCCCATGTTAGGGGCGGCTGATCTACGTCCGAGTGCCAGGGAAGGACTCTAAGCTCAACTGTGCACTATGGTCCTCCGGAAAGTAGGGTTGGTGTCAGGCCCTACGAGCCAGCCGTAAAAAACCATTGTAACGGAAAATCAGCAACAGAATAATACGAACTGAGACCAACCCCAAGTAACCAAAAGTTCAGATAAAAGGATACTTTATAAGCTAAGCAGCTTGTTCGAGGTCGCTCATTAGCCTTCTAAGCAGCTTCATTTTTAAGTAATTTTGGAACTTGAAAGTTCACATAAGCACGCTTGATAGCCTTCTAAGCAGCTTCTGGCAGAACTTTGTCAAAATTCATTCAGAAACAAAAATGTGTTTTTCAGAATCACACCCTGTTGGAGATTTGTGATTCACGTCTGGAAATTGCTACTGATAATTATATTCTCACATATGTCGCTGCTATATAGATTTGAACTGGATCCTACTGCGTGATAGCCTGCCGACTTACCGCTGCGCTGCTGAAGACACTTGACAAAGTCAAGCTAACTTCACTACTGTACAAATGTGCAAAACTAGCTGCCGACAGAAAATTGATTCAAGTCAGACTTTACCTGCTGTCCACTCAATCGCAGCTGTAGTACTGTGGTAGAGCGTAGGGTTCTCACGCTGCGACTGTCGGTTCGAATCCGATGGGCGGCATTATTTTTTTTTTTGCTCAAGCCTAGTATTCATTGATTTGATAAATTAATATTTGTCTTTTATTCGTGAACGCTTAAACAGTTGTTTTCTGTAAAAGAAATAAATTTAATCTTCATTGAAACACAATGCTACTGAACTGAACTTCTATGAACTTGAAAGTTCCGACAAAGTTCAGATAAAGTTCCGAATGGAACTTTCTGGCTGCTTAAGAGGCTAACAATTAGCCTTGCCGGAACTTGTGACCGAAGTTCCAGCGAGGCTTATCGTTAGCCTCTTAAGCAGCCAGAAAGTTCCGTTCGGAACTTTATCTGAACTTCGCGGAACTTGAAAGTGCATTTTGTCATGGGAAGCGGAACTTTTGGTTACTTGGGACGGCAACGACCCGGCGAACAAAAAGGACTTGCGATAAGAAACTCGGTACGTGGAACTGCCGATTTCTCAACTTCATTGGGAGCACCCGCATACTCGCCGATCTACTAAAGGATCGCGGGTTCGGCATCGTAGCGCTGCAGGAGGTGTGTTGGACAGGATCCATGGTGCGAACGTTTAGAGGTAATCATACCATCTACCAGAGCTGCGGCAACACACGCGAGCTGGGAACAGCTTTCATCGTGATCGGTGATATGCAGAGGCGCGTGATCGACGAAAGAATAAGCAGGTTGAGGATCAAGGGCCGATTCTTCAACTTCAGCATAATAAACGTGCACAGCCCACACTCCGGAAGTACTGATGATGACAAGGACGCATTTTACGCGCAGTTCGAACGCGAGTACGGTCGCTACCCAAGCCACTACGTCAAGATTTGAACGCTCAGGTAGGCCAGGAGGAGGAGTTTAGACCGACAATTGGTAAGTTCAGCGCCCACCAGCAGACGAACGAAAACGGCCTACGGCTCATTGATTTCGCAGCCTCCAAAAATATGGCCATACGTAGCACCTTTTTCCAACACAGCCTCCCGTATCGTTACACCTGGAGATCACCACAGCAGACGGAATCTCAAATCGACCACGTTCTGATTGACGGACGACACTTCTCCGACATTATCGACGTCAAGACCTATCGTGGCGCCAACATCGACTCCGACGACTATCTGGTGATGGCCAAACTGCGCCCAAAACTCTCCGTCATCAACAATGTACGGTACCGGCGACCACCACGGTACAACCTAGAGCGACTGAAACAACCGGATGTCGCCTCAGCATACGCGCAGAATCTTGAGGCCGCGTTGCTGGACGAGGGCGAGCTCGATGAGGCCCCTCTAGAGGACTGCTAGAGTACAGTGAAAGCATCCATCAACAACGCAGCCAAGAACACTATCGAGTACGTAGAACGGAGTCGACGAAACGATTGGTTCGACGAGGAGTGCAGAGCGGTTCTGGAGGAGAAGGACGCAGCGCGGGCGGTAATACTGCAGCATGGAACCCGAAAGAATGTGGAGCGATACAGAGAGAAGCGGAAGCAGTAGACTCGTCTCTTCCGGAAGAATAAGCGCCGCACTCCTAAGAAATGGAACTGCTGTACCGTTCCCAAGAGACACGGAAGTTCTACCAGAAGCTCAACGCATCCCGCAGCGGCTTTATACCGCGAGCCGGAATGTGCGGTGATAAGGACGGAGGCCTCTTGACGTACGTACGTGACGTGATCGAAAGGTGGAATCAGCACTTCAGTCAGCACCTGAATGGCGTGGAGAACATTGGCACGGGAGACCACGGCAATGGAGAAAACGACGACGCCAGTGCAACGGAGGACGGAAATGAACTAACTCCCACGCTGGGGGAAGTTAAGGATGCCATTCATCAGCTCAAAACTAACAAAGCAGCTGGTAAGGATAGTATCGCAGCAGAACTAATCAAGATGGACCCAGAAAAGTTGACCACCTGTCTGAACCGGTTGATAGTCAGGATCTGGGAAACCGAACAGCTACCGGAGGAGTGGAAGGAAAGACTAATCTGCCCCATTCACAGGAAAGGCGACCATTTGAAATGTGAGAATTTCGGAACGATCACTATTTTGAATGCTGCCTACAAAGTGCAATCCCAGATCATTTTCCGTCGTCTGTCACCTAAAACGAATGAGTTCGTGGGAAGTTATCAAGCCGGCTTCATAACCGGCCGGTCAACAATGGACCAGATCTTCACCGTACGGCTGATCCTCAAGAAATGAATACCAGGTCCCAGACTGCTTAAAGCTACGATGGACGGTTTACAAAACTGCGTAAGGGTTTCGGGTGAACTATCCAGTTCAGTCGAATCTCGCCAGGGACTGTGACAAGGTGACGGACTCTCACGCCTACTCTTCAACATCGCTCTGGAAGGTGTGATGCGACGAAACCGGGCTCAACAGCCAGGGAATGATTTTTTTAAAATCCGGTACCAAATGCACCATGTACAAAACGCTAATAAGACCGGTGGTCTTCTACGGACACGAGGCATGGACCATGCTCGAGGAAGACCTACAAGCACTCGAAGTTTTCGAGCAACGCGTGCTAAGGACGATCTTAGGCGGTGTGCAGGAGAACGATGTGTGGCGGAGAAGTATGAACCACGAGCTCGCTGCACTTTACGGCGAACCCAGCATTCAGAAGGTCGCCAAAGCCGGAAGGATACGATGGGCAGGGCATGTTGCAAGAAGGCCGAACAGCAACCCTGCAAAGCTGGTGTTTGCTACTGATCCGGTTGCCACAAGAGGGCGTGGAGCGCAGGGAGCACGATTGGCGGACCGGATGGAGCGTGACCTGGCGAGCATTGGGCGCGGCCGAGGATGGAGAGCGGAAGTTAAAAACCGGGAATTGTGGCGCACTATTGTTGATTATGTCTTGTCTTAAATGTGATGTTGAGCAAATAAAAGTATATTTGTATGTATGTCGTGATGCGTAATCCACAAACGTTTTCATCAGTCTGATCAGTTTCTAAAGAAAGCTAAGCTGTTGTTTGGATTTTTAAAGGATTTTCTCACAGTAAAACGCTTGTCTTTGATAGATAAAACTGTAATCAATATATTAACTGTTAAAAAATAAATAATCTCGTTTCTACACAAATCACTGGTTTGTCTCACGAAATGAATCATTCTTATCACATTTAAGTACTTAGTGGACTATCTATATACATACAGTAATACTCTAATGATGTTCACCACTCTTCACCTTGTACGTCGATTTCCATATCTCAAAAAGACAAATAGTGGAGTGGAACCGGTAGAAGATTGCCAACGGCATTGACACGTGCGTTATGACCGTCCACGCCCAGGTGCCGAAGAAGTCCAGATGAGTTGGTCGGAAACTGGCTCTTCCCTTCACCAAGGTGTTGATGAACCACATGGCCATATTGGCCACCAGAAGAAAAGTCACAATCTCGCGACCGGGTTTTGTGCGATTCTGTTGAGTACCGCGACATTTCCGCCAAACTGCGTTGAGGATGAACAGCGTCTGCATGGACGTTTGCACCAAGCTGAAAACTTCGGCTATGAGTCCTTCCTGCGCTCCGTAGATGTTTTTCTGTATCGCAAAGTAGCTCCCAACGATACTGAACATGCCGTAGACGTACACTCCGGTTTGGGCCAACACCAGAAGGGTGCAGTCCAAACTAACGGAACTTGCATGTTTGTCGTTGTGTTTTTTGCAGTATTTGAGATCTCGCATTCTGATCATGGCCAAGATGACGCCCGCAGCCGTTATCGAATACAGGACCGTTTCGGCAATGGTAACTTCTTGCAAGGCAAAGTACTCGTAGCCGGGTTCGTCGTGTAGAACAAAGTACATAATCAGACAGATGATGGTCATGACGGTGATGATGATTCCTCCGAACATTCCACGGTGCGCTCGGGAACAGTCTACGGAGAAGTGGTGGGCACTCTTCGTATGGACTACGCTGTGCACTTTTTGAGAATTTCTGCGCGTTCGGTCGATTTCGGCGATGGTTTTCACCTTCTTCCACATTTCATACAGAATAACTGCGCAAATGAGCGAGTATTCGATGGTGCATGGGAACAGAAACGGAGATGCATTCTGCACCAACGTGCCCATAATGTTGGTACGTTGGCATTCGATGTATTCGGCTGCATCATGGCTGGCAGTCCGTTTGGTGCGGTTCTGGAATGCGGCATTGAGAAGAAAATCGGTGTCCTCTTCGCTACTGCTGTCGAAGTTTGTCGTTGCGGAAGCGATGGTCGTGGTTGTCGTGTTGATGATGGCAGACACTGGAAAGGGAAAGGGAAAAAGTAGTATATGATTTATAACTGATATTATTGCCCTTTCTAGATGGTCGACAGAGCAGTTACCGCAGATGGTGCACCGTGGAGTTTATTAGATACATGGGTGGGAGGCTCAGGTAGGGCAGATTAGGGGCCGCAACAAGCAACGAAGAAGGTAGGATTGCATCCTCGATCAACTAAACCGGTCGGGGCAACAAGGACGGTAGTCCAGGGGCCTAACGACACCTGCCGTGTAGTTGTCGGCTAAGAATAGGACTACTAACTCCAATTCAAGGTGTCAAGTGACCTGTGCTGAGGAATGAGTGATCGTAGGGATGAAAAAGATGATTGATCGTTATCGGAGCCTGTGGGGTACCTGGACTGGGCAACCCCACAGTATTTCGTCCCTTACTGCGCTAATGCAGGGCTGTGGCGTGGTGGACCTTCTTTTCCGTGCAACTCGTGGGATCTAACATGGCGATGCTAACCCCTTCGCAAGAAGAGGGTTGGCAAGATATCTGTTAAGGAGAAGCAAGGAGGTAGGCGCAAGCAGCTCCAACGTGGGAGCTCCGATCCACGCCCCGGCAAACCAGCCGGTGAAGATACTGGACGGAGCATGGTTGCTGAGCAGCAGAAAGGAGGAGGGCAGCCCGCAATCGAGGTGGTTGAGCAGCAGCTTGACAAGAACATCGACTTTGTGTCCACGAAGTCCAACATTAGTAAAGACCTGAGAACGGCACTGTTGCGACTTCGTAAGTCGATGGACGATACCAATCAGGAACACGTGAGACTCGTGAAGACTGCAGCAGCAGCGGAACCGGTGAAAGCAAAGGTTACGAAGTCTACCCAGATGGAGGCCTTCAAAATGATGTAGCGGATGCGACAGCTCGTGATAACCACTCCCAGAAGCGGGTAACGCAGCCGTCACGTGCCAGGCCTGCCAGGCGGTGCCCGCAATGCTAGGCGGTTACTAACTCCGAAGGCCGGCAGTAATACCGGTAAGAGAATCCCAGCCAGGCGTCTCGGGAAGTTGGGAAGGGTGGATCTGAAATGACTGGCACGTCCCGTATGGAAGAAAACAGGGCTGCGATCGTTGTTAGGCCCTCAACACCCATAAGTTAGGGCGGACCAGGGGGAGGACCCCCATTTGGACGACAGTTGAGTGGAACAGGAAGAAGAAAAACACGCTAGATGGGCATGAGCGTAGGGACACCAAACCCAGCAGACGTAGGAGGGTAAGTGCCAAGCGCGAGAAAGATTACGACCGAACAGTCTAAGCTAAGTACTCGGACGTTTTGAAGGCGATGCGAAGCGACGCCAAGTTCGTGGATCTGGGAGCCGACTTGCGCAGTATTAGACGTACTCGTACGGGTGAAATGACCATCAAGCGCGACAAGGAACGCAAGGGCGCCGCCTACATCATTGAGGTGGAAGAGCTCATCACGGCACTGCGGCAACAATGCGAGGTGCAGGTAGCCACCGCAGCCGTTCAGCTACGGAAGGGCCTGGCAGGGACAAAGGTAGCATTGGTACAGCTACCTGTGGCGGACTAAAATAAGTCATTAAACTAGGGAACCTCAATGTGGGCTGGCCAGTATGCCAACTGACCTTGCACGACCCACCGGAGGTTTGCTTCAGGTGTCTGGAACCAGGACACAAGTCATGGACCTGCAAAGGCCCTAACAGGAGCAAGCTGTGCAGGCCATGCGGTGGCGAAGGCCATAAGGCACAAGGTGGCGCGAGTCTACCCACGTGTTTGAATTGTTCCGAGAAATCTGTGAACAACAAGCACTTCAGTATCGTCTACAACAACAGTAGGCATTGGATGGAGGATGAAGGGGCTTGGCCTCATTATACTTCAACGACGAGAACTTAGAGAGGCGCTCCGCCTTGAACGAAGCCTACTTGGTTTAAGCAGTGACGAGCTGGTAGCGGTGGCCTCGCGTGTGTGCGATGCGACCATGTCTAAGCAAGTCCACCCTAGTAATGGGAGACCACCGACTTACTACTGTTGGACTCAAGCGATTGCGGACCTGCGCCGCGGCTACCGACGGGCAAGGCGGCGGATGCAGCGATCACAACGAAACTAACGGCGGGTGTAGTTCGCCGCTGCTAAAATCGCGCTGAAGACTGAGATGAGGGCAAGCAAAAAGGCCTGCTTCGAGGGTCTCTTTCAGAGTGCCAATGCGAACCCGTGGGGTGATGCCTACAGGATCCTGATGGCCAAGACGAGATGTGTAGTGGCTCTTACTGAGCAAACTCCAGAGCGATCCCAGAGCAATCTTCAGAGATGTTGGAAGGGAACATTGAGGGGCTTTTTCCGCGTCATGATCCTAGTCCTTGGCCTCCTTTCGTAGGACAGCTAGGGACTGGGACTGGTAATAAGGAGAGGGTCACCGATGAGGAACTTGCAAGAATAGTAAAGTTCTTAGTGTAGGTAAGGTCCTAGATTCGGACGGAGCTCTGAACTTGACCTAAAAGTAGCTATTGCAGAGGCTCCCGGTTTGTTCAGGTTTGCTATGTAGAAATATCTGGACGAGGGAGTTCTCTCAGAGGTTTGAAAGCGAAAGATCCTGGTTCTATTGCCATAGGCGGGAAACCACCCGGAGCTCCGTTGGCATATGGACTAATATGCTTAATCGGCACGACAGGGTAGGTGCTCGAAAAAATTATCTTCAACAGAATGTTTAGGCAAACCGAGGGAGTGAAAGGTCTCTCAAGCAAACAGTATAGCTTTCGGAGGGGGAGGTCGACCAGCGGGGAGGGGAGGATTCGATACTGTGCAGTAGTGACTCTGGATGTAAGGTTTCATCTTTGGTTTGGTGGAATGTTAAGCACGACGAGGTGTTGAGGTTAAAGTTTCCGGTAGGAGTGGCAGCGGAGCTTTGCTAACGACATTACGATGGGGGTCTACGGTGAATCGATCGAAGAAGTAGAATTGACGCTGCTTACACGATCGAAATTGTGGAGGTTGGAGGAAATTGTGAATGTTGTCAGATGTCGAATCGAGAGTTCGATTGAAAAGTAGCTCTCGGAACGCGATTTGCACAGTTAAAGCTCCTTACTTACCAACATCATTGTGGTGGTGCGAGTGCGCCAGGTGGTGAATTTCGTGCTTCGTTTCCTCAACCAGTATGTACAACCACTCGCAGAGATTCGTTGCAATCATATGCATCAGGCCGAACCGGGCGAACACCTTGTGGCGGGCCATGTCCAGCTCGGCGGTGTTCAGAAAGATGAACTGCATCTGTACAATGGACAGAAGCATGCGAGTCGCCGGTGTTAGGGCCACGTAGATGCTCGAACAACCTGGCGAAGCGTTCAGCTCGAAGTACTGCCCGAACTCGAGCCCCGAGTATACCATGGTTCCGATACCGAACGCGATCGCTCCCACTCGCAGGTAGAAGCTCCCGAAGTGTGGAACACGCTTCTTCGTTGGGTATGCATTCGTCTTTTCATCTGAAAATTTAAAAGCAATCAACAAAGCAAATATTTGAGAGCCAATTCGAACACACTTACGATAAGTCTTGATCAAGGTCATTACCGCTCGTCGTCTCATGTTGGACGCGTAAACGAAGATAACGAATAGAATGCTCACTGTATACAGGTACAGATAGAACCCCTGATAAACGTTGGCGGGAATTTGAGAGGACAGGATCTCCGTTACGGGTAGTGCTATGCCGAGAATTACTATGACCTTGGCATACAGCGCTGATAGGGCCGTGCTCAGGGCATCACTGAAAGAAACAAACCAAAATTAGTTGACTATGCTATCTACTCAACCTCCACACGTGTTACCTACTCTCCGATTCGTCGATTCTTCCGTCGAGACTCCATGGCTAGTTCACTGTGTGCACCGGTTCCGTGGGGAATTTGGCTGAGCGATGCCTTACTGCCCATATTGGACTCGTAGTCGTGCCCGTGCTGGCCGGACTTGCTTCTACCAGGCAGCCACGCCATCGAGCCCCTCCGTAGGGCGGACATAATGGCCGACGGCCTGTGTGTAGATAGGATGTCTTGTACCACTACCGAAGGCCTTCTCGGTGTAGCGCCGTTGGTGTGGGATGTCGAAGCTGGTTTCTTCTCCGGTTGGGAATCCTCGGGAATTTGATCCAATAAGGATGTCGACCCATGGTGATTATACTTGACGGGCATGGTGGCAAATGTAGCAGCTTTCGGGATCAGTTGAATGGATTCTCCATCTGGTTTCGGTACTAGAAGAAGCTGTTGCTGCTGTTTCTCTTTGAATGCAGACCTATCGTCGGAATCGATGTCGACTTGCTCGCTGCGGGAGGAGAGTATGAATGAAAGAGCCAATCGTTAGTCATTGATTGGGCTATTGTTCGTTATCTATTGGTGGCTTCTTTATATCGCATTAAGCTCTACGATCCATTTGGATCGTGGCCTGTTTTCAGTGTTCTAATGAGATATTGAACGACTATCTCTAGGTTGAAAGTCCGATGTCATAATCTTCAGCCTATATAATGATAACTGACTTATCATTCTTTCGAGCATCACGTCTACACTACTGGAGTAAAGCCTATTTCTAAGCTTTGTGTATTACAAACGCTTTTCTCGGCTTATTTGAACCTAGCTATCTTCAACATAGCTTTTCTCTGTAGTCGCGGGCATTACCATACGTCTACAGAAGGCCCTTAGTTGAATTATATTTCACAATAAAATTTCAATTCTCTCTTTGAAAAAAAAAAGAAGATTGCGAACATCGTAGTACCGGAGTTACGTACGTCACATTTTAAGAAGCCAAGATTGTTGATATTTGGTACCGTATAGCCCTATCATTGCGTTGCGATAAGATTACGAGAGCAGAACAATGCAACGTTATCTATATTTTCAAAATGTAGGTACCTACCGTACGAGAGACATCTCAGCACGTGCTTTTAGGGTGCTTTTGGCGTCTCGTGAAAGGGATTAAATTGTGCAAGGTTCAATGGCAATCGCGTAACATATTGTTTTGGAGCACTCTGTCAGGCTTTTGAGTTATTGCTCCATTATCTGGCCTTATTTTGCTAATTTTAGGTGAGAGATTGACATGGATTTGAAAATTAGATACTTTTCTTCTTTAACGTGCAATCTATAGCTATCTCTCCGCTCAACGCGCTGATAGATGATTTCCGTCAGGTCAATTATTGTAGTAAGATAATAAGATTTTTGCATCGTAATTGATGCTTTCATATTTTATAAACGAAAAAAACACAGTTAGAATTTCCCTAATGAACAACTTTTACTATATCATTGACCTCGGAAACCTCCCGATCTCTTAAAATCTATTGAAGCCCTGTGAAACCCCTGGAAATCCACTGAAGGGACTCGAAAACCATCAAAAGAAAAGCTTTGAATTCCCCTTTGGAGATGATATCCATGTCATCCACTTTGGGGGCTCATATAGCCATAATCGTAAAGGTGAGGATACCTCGCACGACTACGCCAGGGGTGACGGATTCCACTTCCGTTCGGTCCGATAAGTTTTTCTAAAAAAAAAACCTTGACTTCCTTGGGCATAGATCGTACCTGCCATACGATACACATACAAAATAGTCATTGGTAGAGGAAGCTCTCAGTTAAAAATATGGAGTTGATGCTGAGAAACAGGCTATGTCCCAGTGGGGACATTATGTCAAGAAGAAGAAGAATATGTCATCCACTTTTACCCCGGACAGACATGTGATACGAGTGTGATTCTTGTACAACGGTACGCACTGTCAAGAAAATTCTAACAAGACTGACTTGAACTGAGAGAATTTTCAGTATGGCACTCATTTCAAGCGCAATTGTACAGTGATTATTGTATCACATGTGTGTCATAAGTATTTCCAGAAAGATGTTAAAGAATTGACAGTGTTGCTGGCAGCACTGCCTGCCTTGTCATATAAACCGGTTGACAGTATCAATACACACGAACTGTAATATCAGTTTAGGAATGTGTCATCCACGGTGACAAAAGGAAAGCTAAAGCTAGTAATATGCAGTTTGTAATGAAGGCTGAGTGAGAATTTATTTAGTTTAACTTTATTATACAGTTGTCCTACTCATTAGACTGTTACCGAGCAGAATGAAGTATCATGAACTGAAGCTAGATGTTATCACAGTGAGTTACTAAATATTATCACAGTTGGTTTCTAAATCTAAATGTACTTATTATAATGCAAACATTCTAGAAGAATAGTGAGACAAAAACAGCAAGAACATAGAGGACAGATCCTGTACTTGAACATGCGTTAAACCGAATTTTGTAGGTAATTTCTGTTAATGTTATTTCTAAACCTAATGCAAATAAATAATCCACAGCTTAAAGCTGATTCGCACCCACAACTTGGAGTTTGCGAGCTGCTAGAAAGAATTCGACCCTAACCTCCTCTGTGTTCCCGCAACATTTTAAGAAAATTCGACTCGATGTATTCGGAGTACAACACATCGGCTATGCCGGAATCATCCCGAGCGAGAGACAGCGTAACAAAATCGCGCCTCGACTCAAACGTCGATCTACCATCATCGGCTAGGCAGAAACTACCCCGAACGAGAGACAGCGGCACTAATTCGCGCCTCGATTCAAACGACCATCTGCCATCATCGGCTCTGCCGAAATCATCTCGAGCGAGAGATAGCGGCACTAATTCGCACCTCGATCCATACCACGATTTGCAATCATCGATTCTGCTAAAATCATCTCGAGCGAGAGACAGCGTCATTCAATCGCGCCTCGACTCACACGACGATCTATCATCATTGACTCTGTCAAAATCATCTCGAGCGAGAGAAAGCGGCACTATTTCGCGCCTCGACTCAAACGACAATCTGCCATCATCGGCTCTGCCGAAATCTTCCCCAGCGAGAGACGGCGTCAGTAACTCGCGCCTCGATCTAAACGGTGATTTGCAATGCATCAACCACAGCTGTTCTGTAAGTACTGCATCACCCAACAGCTCACGAATCGAACTTCGTCTTAGGCTACTCAAAGAAGAGCGCGCAATTCGGCGGCGCGAAATAGAAGCAGAGATGAGAGCCTTAGAAGAGGAGAAGCGCGTCATGCACGAAAAATACCGATTGCTTGAAGAGCAATTGAACCAACGACGAAAACGAATTAAGCGCAGCCAGGCTGCGGCTGTTGTGGAGCTAGTGAGTCAACATCACAGCAAACCCGATAGTGAATCATCGTCAGTTGTTCAGCATTTCACTAATACAGATGAAAGAACGGCTCAGCCGTCGAAGCAAGTAAGCCTGCCGGAGCAATCGACACACTTGTACTCTTCACTTGATGTGCAAGTGCATGAGACTCAGCAGGGGACTATCATCGCGTTTTCCGGACCTACTCCGAATGCAAGACCAATGGTAGAAGATGCCAATATGACGGCGATCAAAACAGAGCGAAATCATTTACTATCAAACCCTGAACGGCACACTGGACACTCTATCACGGTCAACGATATCCGTGCAGAAGATCTGTCTCCTGACGTAGACACTATCATACCAGGAGATGATATACAAATGGCACACATCATAGTTGATCGATCGCGTATAGATGGGACTCAGCAACCGATAATACGAGCGATTCTGTTTATATCATCTCCGTGCAAAACAACATCTAGGACAGGTATCCTAGGAGAGTGTCTATCTGGCACACTGAGCCCAACCAGTGGATTCCCCAACCGTGAGAGCCCAGTACTACTCTCTGCGGTAACGGATGCTACATCGGCTGAGGTGAGAGATGGCTGTGCGGACGACTTGCAATTGTGCGTTCCTCCAACCTTCGTTGCACCAAATCTTCCGGACCCTGCCCCCCCTCCTCCGGTGTTGGATAGCAGCCGACAAGTAACTTCAGGAGATTTCTTTACTGAAGTTTTTCGTGTTTGGTCAACACCAGTGGATGTATTTGGAAATACAGCCGCTGCATACAGATGCTTCCAAATTTGCTGGCGAAGGATTGGAGATTTTGTGAGTGATATGGTGCTCTTGCTAACTAATAATATGTGGTACAGTAACAAAACACTACCAATTCTGGTTTCTGCTTTCTTTAATGCCCCTGCGAGTGAGTCTCTGATGCACGAAATGGGTTGGTCAAATCACGCGCGAGACTGTAGTACATTAGAAGTGATACCTGTTACTGATCACTGGATGGTTGGAAAAAAATCAAGACTCTATCCCAGCGAGCTGAGCTCAAATAGTAGCAGCTGTTGCAGCACAGCCGATCATTCGAGAAATACCATTCGCGATCCGAATGAATACCAATCGTCGTTTCTGCGTCGCCGACATTGGTTTTTCCGAGTGTCTCTTCATCGTGAGCAAGGCCGAAAATATTGCCCAAAATCATACCAAAAGGCATTACTTTGATTTTGATCCGCGGTCGTACAATTTTCGTTATTGGACATGTCTGGATCAACAAAATGAATCATACGGTCTGTGGTTGCATACTGTTCGTTGTAGTCGATTTGGATGCAAATTGGAGATACGTTTCGTGGAGGCAAATGCATAGTAGTATCAGCGATAAAGAATGGACAGAAGACGAAAATGAAACGATTGAAGAATCTGTGTCGCAGTGGCTACGGAAATCAACGCCAGCGGTGTTTTCGAGAAAAATGGGCTCTGAGAACCGCATAGACTACCTGCCTCATTCAATCGATGTACTACATATTACAAATGAATCATCAATGGAAGCTGGAGTCATCCGAGTAACGAAATTCGGGTCTAATTTCTCCATACGTACTGTAGAGCTTCCAAATATGCCTGGAAACAGATTGAAATTTGAGTTGAACTATGGTTCTCCTACCAGGCTACCTGTGACAAGCGTATTAATGTTCCAACAATTTCGTCATTGGTTGAGATGCTTGAGCGGAGGAACTATTTTTATGGCTTCAACTGCGAAATTTGGACGTGTGGAAAAGACCAAGGAAATATGGAAGAGCAACACTTGATGCGGTATGGCAATGCGCATTACGTCGGTTGACTGTATGTTCAGGGCGATGATAGCAGTAACGATAACAGTCAGCATCGTCCAAAATTTTCGATCATTTTATGCGCTATACGAGTTTCTTATCGAATTAATTATTGTAAATCTGAGGTGGAGGTATAATTTAGAGAAAGTAATGCATAGAATACGATTTTCCTCGCCGGTCTCTATGATGTCCGTCTGAGGAGTCCGTGGTTATTCTGTCAACAGTACACGGTGTTAAAGTAAAACTGGTTCCGGCTACCAGTGTTACGGGGGGAGGATGTTGCTGGCAGCACTGCCTGCCTTGTCATATAAACCGGTTGACAGTATCAATACACACGAACTGTAATATCAGTTTAGGAATGTGTCATCCACGGTGACAAAAGGAAAGCTAAAGCTAGTAATATGCAGTTTGTAATGAAGGCTGAGTGAGAATTTATTTAGTTTAACTTTATTATACAGTTGTCCTACTCATTAGACTGTTACCGAGCAGAATGAAGTATCATGAACTGAAGCTAGATGTTATCACAGTGAGTTACTAAATATTATCACAGTTGGTTTCTAAATCTAAATGTACTTATTGCGCGCAAACCCCAAAATTTTATTCCCACCTTTGGGCTTCCGCGCCGAAGACCCAGCGCCAGATTCGGCGACAAAGAAAATTGACAGCAGTCGCCGGACAGTTGGCAATCCTGATATTTGACGGCGGCCGCCCGGTAGTCATGGGAGTGGATTGTTGTCACGCAAATAGATCTTTTCGCTGAAAATGCATGTGTATTGAGTTATTGTTGACAGATTTTCTGCAGTGTTAGTGTGAAATTCAGCGATTTTCTGTATCGCGTAAGCTTTCGCTGGAAGAAAACGTCATGTTGTTCAGCGAAGCAAGGAAAATTTTCAGTGAAAAAAGCAATATTATAATGCAAACATTCTAGAAGAATAGTGAGACAAAAACAGCAAGAACATAGAGGACAGATCCTGTACTTGAACATGCGTTAAACCGAATTTTGTAGGTAATTTCTATTAATGTTATTTCTAAACCTAATGCAAATAAATAATCCACAGCTTAAAGCTGATTCGCACCCACAACTTGGAGTTTGCGAGCTGCTAGAAAGAATTCGACCCTAACCTCCTCTGTGTTCCCGCAACAGACAGAGTACGTCACTTTGTCGAAGTCTCCAGCGAGATTCGAATAAACTGGATAGTTCACCCGAATCTCATACGCAGTTTTACACACCGTTACATGGGATATTGAACACATCGTGCGTTTGCTTTTTCCATGACTTTTTATAACTCTGTGCGGTCGATACTTTCGCGTGCCACGTTGAAGTCGGTAAGCAGGTGATGCGTTGGAACCTGATATTCACGATTTTTTTGGAGAATTTGCTGTACGTTGGAGATCTCGTCCATTGTCGACCGACCGTCGATGAAGCTGGTCTGATAACTTCCCACGAACTCACGAAAACACTGAAAACCGAAATGGACCGAAAACGGAAAAGGTGGCTTCCAGAATTGTGATGGCTTTTCTTGAAGATACGGCAAATGACCTCTTCCTTCCACTCTCCCTTCCACACTTCGGGTTTCCCAGATTCTGACAATCAGGACAATTGGCCAACTTTTCCGGGCCCGTCTTTTTTTTCCTTCTAAGCCATAGGGGGAAAAAATTGCTCAACAGACACCCTAACAGGAAGGTTAGGGTACACACTTAGAAATTCTGAAATTTGCACGAAACGGAATCACCAAAGAACTTAAACGTTTTCAAGACTGAATCACAATTTGGACTCAATTTTACGCGCATCATGTAAGTGCTGGTTGGTTGCGTTAGATGTCAACAAATTCGTTTCACCAGAAACGTAGAAGCAGTATCACGTTCATCAGCCACCTTCTAGCTCGGTGAAATATCTGAGAGGTAAGAGATGTGGCTCACGGATCAGGAGATCCGGTGTTCGAATCCATGCATGGCATTATTTTACTTTTCTATGTTTTATCTGTCAAATCGGTTTTATCGATTGCTAGACGCTAAGAAAAAATAAGTTTTATTTTAGGGTGTCTTGAAAGACGTAAAATTACATGTTTTAACCTCTTAATTTGTGTTTTTGAAGATGCTCGTATATGTCAGGTTCAGGACACTTAAAATTACATGATATTTTCTAGGTGTGTAGTGTGGGGTTAAGACCGTCTTCTACAACACTAGTAAAAGCCAGGACTATTCTCTCCTCGACCCACTAAAACACATTCCTATGGTCGCCAAACCCTACGTCTC
This sequence comes from Aedes albopictus, assembly GCF_035046485.1. Taxonomy (NCBI): domain Eukaryota; kingdom Metazoa; phylum Arthropoda; class Insecta; order Diptera; family Culicidae; genus Aedes; species Aedes albopictus. Next base: position 137,613,563 of record NC_085136.1, on the reverse strand, counting down.
TTCGGAACCACCAAGAAGGTATTGCTTCAGAGAGGGGCTAGTGCATATCGCACCCTCAAGGTTAGCTGCCGTAGCCTAGCAGCAACGAACATCGATGACTCGCTCTGGAGAGTCCATCACGGTAGCATGCTGGCGCTTAGCCAGTTTCCCGAGTGGTCCTCGCCACTCTCTTTGTCCTCGGAAGGCGGGCAGGGTCAACCCCGCCCGTGCCCAACTGCTTAGCAGACATCAAGAACTGATGCCCACGTGCAACCCGATCTGACCTGCTGAAGGCAAGGGTATCACTACCCTTCAGGCCCTATCAGATGCACCCGAAGGTTGCAGACAGCAGGGTCTCACCTACCCCGACCCTTGCCGGGGACCCCTTTCCAACCGCGGGCTCGGATCCAACCCAGTAGACCGACGCCACGACAGCACCGCTACCGGGACTTCCTCTCCGCGGCCACCTAATCGCTGTAAAGGTCGATCTCGACCGCAGGGCACCGGTATGGGGCTGTCCATAAACCACGTGGTCATGAAGGGGGGGGGGGGTTCGGCCAATGACCATTTTGTATGGACGAAAAAAAAATTTGTATGGACTAATAACCACGCGGGGGGGGGGGGGGGGGTTGACAAGTCCCAAAAAAAATGACCACGTGGTTTATGGACAGCCCCTATGACCTACGAAGCCGACTTCGAACCCCTGGACCACCTCTTGTACTGCATCTGAACTAGCCATTCTCCGAGTCCACGCGCCACCTCTTCTGTAGCTCCTAGACGATATGGGTGATAGCCGTTGAAACGGCGTTCCAGCTAACCTCATCTCTACACATCCTCTGGACCAAATTGTCCGGAGTTGTGTCCTCCCCGCATGTGGCAAGCATGCGGTCACGCATTGTGCGAAAACGCGGGCACACAAACAAAACGTGCTCCGCCGTTTCCTCTAAACCATTGCACACTGGGCATTCGGGAGAATCCGCATGCCCGAAACGGTGTAGATACTGTCGGAAGCAACCATGACCTGTAAGGACCTGTGTCAGGTGGAATGTTACTTCCCCATGGCGCCTATTAATCCAACAATCTACCCTCGGTATCAACCTACGGGTCCACCTTCCTTTGGTGGAACTGTCCCACGTGCGCTGCCATTTGACCATAGAGGCCATCCTGACAGTCTTGCGTATGCCTCTTTTGCCGCGCATTTCGAAGCAGTCCATGTCCTCACTGATAAGAATGATGATAGGCACCATACCAGTAATGACGGAGAGAGCGTCGTGTGACACGGTACGGTACGCGCTCGCAACCCTCAAGCACATAAGCCTGTAAGTACTTTCCAGCTTCTATCGGTAGCATTCAGTACTTAGCGCGATGCCCCACGCCGGGCCGCCATACCTTCGTACCTTCGTATGGACGTAGCAACACTAGCCAGAAGCTTGCGCTTACTGGCGTACACCGCAGAGCTATTGGACATCATCCGGGCCAGTGTCGCAATAGCTGTGGAGGCTCTTTTACAGGCATAATCGACGTGGCTACCGAAGGTAAGCTTATCGTCGATCATCACGCCCAAGTGTTTGACGGAGCGCTTTGACAGGATAGTGCACTCTCCTACACTGATCTCCGTCTGCTGCTCCGACTTCCGGTTGTTAACAACCGTCACCTCTGTCTTGTGGTGAGCCAGTTCCAGTTTCCTGGACCGCATCCACGCCTTCACAACCTTGATCGAGTGGTCGGTAGTCAACTTCACCTCCTCAATCGTTTCACCGTAGACTTCGAGCGTAATGTCGTTGGCAAATCCGACAATCTCCACTCCCACTGGGTTCTCTAACCTCAACACCTCGTCGTACATGACATTCCATAACACCGGACCCAGGATGGAACCTTGCGGGACTCCTGAGGTTATGTGAAAGCACTTCCGACCCACCTCCGTGTCGTAGACTAGTACACGATTCTGAAAGTAACTTCCGAGAATCTTGTACAGGTACTCCGGTATCCCCAGACGCAAGAGCGCATCGGCAATAGCAGACCAGCTGGCGCTATTAAACGCATTCCTTACATCCAGAGTCACTACCGCGCAGAAGCGAATTCCCCTCCTCTTAGGGTCGAGTGCTTTCTCGGCGGTGTTTGTAACCGACAAGATAGCGTCTACGGTGAACCTCCCCTTCCGGAAGCCGTACTGGTTGCTCGAAAGACCATTTTTGCCCTCGGTGTAGTCTTTTTTTTTTTTTTCCTTCTAAACCATAGGGGGATAATCTGCTCAACAGACACCCTAACAGAAGGTTAGGGTAGTGTAGGTCTGAGGCCGTCTTCTACAACAACAGTAAAAGCCAGGATTACTCTCTCCTCGTACCCACTAAACCATTCCTATGGTCGCCAAACCCTACGTCTCTCCGGAACCACCAAGAAGGTATTGCTTCAGAGAGGGGCTAGTGCACATCGCACCCTCAAGGTTAGCTGCGTAGCCTAGCAGCAACGAACATCGATGACTCGCTCTGGAGAGTCCATCACGGTAATATGCTGGCGCTTAGCCAGTTTCCCGAGTGGTCCTCGCCACTCCCTTTGTCCTCGGAAGGCGGGCAAGGTCAACCCCGCCCGCGCCCAACTGCTTTGCAGACATCAAGAACTGATGCCCACGTGCAACCCGATCTGACCTGCTGAAGGCAAGGGTATCACTACCCTTCAGGCCCTATCAGCTGCACCAGAAGGTTGCTGACAGCAGGGTCTCCAACTGCCCCGACCCTTGCCGGAGACCCCTTTCCAACCGCGGGCTCGGATCCAACCCAGGATCCAACGGAGTCGGTGTAGTCTTGATGAGTTCAACTGTAATACCATCCTTACCAGCTGCCTTATTGTTCTTGAGTCTTTGAATGGTATCCTTTACTTCACTTATCCAGAGAACTGGTTTGTTCCCGTCGTTCGGCGCAGTCATTTCTTCCACTGCCTTGATTTTCAGTGCCTGCGTTCTCTGCGTCATTCGGGCGTTCATCCAGAGGATGTGTAGGGATGAGTTTGGCTGGAATACTATTTCAACGGATATCACCCATATCGTAGAATGGCTTGTTCAGATGCGGTACAAGAGGTGGTCCAGGGGGTCGGAGTCGGCTTCGTAGGTCATGCCGGTGTCCTGGGGTCGAAATCGACCCTTATGGCGATAAAGAGGCTGCGGAGAGTACGTCCTGGTGGCGTTGCTGTCGTGGTGTTGGTCTACTGGGTTGGATCCGTGGTTGGAAAGGAGTCTCCGGTAAGGGTCGGGGCAAGTGGAGACTCTACTGTCAGCAACCTTCTGGTGCAGCTGATAGGTCCTGAAGGGTAGTAATACCAGGTGAGATCTAGTAACACGTAGACATCAGTTCTTGACGCCTGCAAAACAGTTGAGCGTGGTCGTGGGGTTGACTCTGCCCGCCTTCCGAGGACAAATGGAGTGGTGAGTACCGCTTGGGAAACTGGCTAAACGGCAGCATGCTATCGTGATGGGCTCTCCAAAGCGAGTCATCGATGTTCGTTGCTGCAGGCTACGCAGTTAACCTTGAGGATGCGATGTACACTAGCCCCTCTCTGAAGCAATGCCTGAAGAGATGAAGGGATCATTGGAATGTGTTTAGTGGGTCGAGGAGAGAGTAGTCATGGCTTTTACTTTTGTTTTAGAATACGGCCTTAACCCTACACCTGTAGCCTTCCACGCATTGCGTTATTTTTCTCTAAAGTTTCTCTACATTCCATTTTATGCAGTTGGAATTTCCTTCCACGATTCTGTCAGGTTTTTTTTTTCAAAATTCGTCATAGGATTTCTCTAGACATTTTTCGATGGATTCCTTCCGGGATTTCTCCAAAAATACCGTTGAGTTAGATTAATATGTTTTCTTGGTACCTCCCCATCACCAGGTCTCAGGGTCAGTAAGACACTCCTGACACTCCGCGAAAATGTAAATTTGTGTTATATGTCATGTAAACACACAGAGTCATCCTAAATTACATGACATATAATGGAAGTCTACATGATATTTTATGACTTTTACATAATATGTAATGCAAACCTCTGTGATATCCCACGCTCCAATCTTGTGCATCAAATGCCACAGAATTTTACACTCTTTTTTCGATCTGTGTATGATTGTTGTCTAGATACATTACTAGGCTAATGATCCTCCGTTTTAAAGATCTTTTATCACGAACCTTTGACCATTTACCAGTCGGAGGCGCCGAAGTTTCTCCTCAGCACAGCCAACCAAGGTCGTCCACCTGTCACCCCCCTGGTCAAGCAGCCCAGCACAGTCTGGAGGTGGCTAGCGGGACTGTCGTCCTATGGGGCAGCCATTGCCATAGGATACGGATGCGGCAGAGGATTCCGGATTAATAGCTGAAGCAGCAAACGAGCAAACATTAAACATTTCGAATGAGCTTGAGGAGCACCCAGCTCTAGAGGCCCAGCGAATATCTTTTCCGGCAGCTCTTCGAACCAACCAGTACGGTAAATGTGTTCAGGAGGATCTACGCTTGCAAATTCAACGAAGTCAGGGTCCGGTTCATCAGCAGGTGCGAGATCGCACCCATTTCGTACAAGGACTATACTACGCAAACAGCATATAGATGCAGTCTTACGCATGGCAGCAGATTGAACGCTATCAAACCGAGAGTCAACCAATACTTCCCGCATCTTGCGGACAAGCAAGGCCGCTGTCCTCAGGACTGCCTGAGACGTAGCGGCGTCAACACCAGAGAGAATGTCATGAGAATCAACCACGTCTGCGAATCTCTAACATCAGGACCATGTTGGTTACAACTTCTTCTTCTTCTTTATGGCTCTACGTCCCCACTGGGATTTGGCCTGCCTCGCTTCAACTTAGTGTTCTTTGAGCACTTCCACAGTTATTAATTGAAGGGCTTTCTTTGCCTGCCATTGCATGAATTTGTATATTGTGAGGCAAGTACAATGATACATTATGCCCAGGGAGTCGAGAAAATTTTCCCGACCGGAACGGGAATCGAACCCGCCGTCTCCGGATTGGCGACCCATAGCCTTAACCACTAGGCTAACTGGAGACCCCAGTCCAGCACCCTCAACAAATTTGTTCCAGGACAAGGATCAACACCGATACGGTTGGCCCATTGAATCATTGCGTTCACCAAAACAGCTGATTTTTGGACCAGTAATGGTACATTATATGTAGCTTATACCATACAATTTTCATCAAAATCGGTCTAGTATTTGCGGAGATATTGTTGAATCCTGAGGTCTGCAATTTTAAAATTTTGTTCAAAGAGGATTCAAAAATAAGAATACATTTTTACTCTTTTATTTATAGAGCAGGAAATACTGAACCGATTCAATGAAAATTTTTCTGTATGTAAAGTATGCATACAAAAATGTTGTGTAAAAATTTTATTCAATTTGATCCAGCCGTTACAAAGTTATATTTGCTGAAGTGGCATCCGGTCAGTTTTGCCTTTCTCGTACACCAAGGTGTACCGAAAGGCTATATGTTCACTCCAAAAATGAAATATCGATAGAGCCCCCAGAGGGGCAAGTATCATATACCAATCGACTCAGCTCGACGAGTTGAGATGATGTCTGTGTGTGTGTGTGTGTGTGTGTGTGTGTGTGTGTGTGTGTGTGTGTGTGTGTGTGTGTGTGTGTGTGTGTGTGTGTGTGTGTGTGTGTGTGTGTGTGTGTGTGTGTGTGTGTGTGTGTGTGTGTGTGTGTGTGTGTGTGTGTGTGTGTGTGTGTGTGTGTGTGTGTGTGTGTGTGTGTGTGTGTGTGTGTGTGTGTGTGTGTGTGTGTGTGTGTATGTGTGTGTGTATGTGTACAAAAAAAGGTCACCTCACTTTTAGATAGTAAATAGCAACCGATTTTAACGATCAACGGCTCATTCGACGCAGAATCTGGTCCCATTGTTTCCTATTGAAAATGGTTCGGATCGGTCCAGCCGTTCCGGAGTTATGGCCATTTAGGTGTTCCGGAACCGGTGCCCCTGGAAGGGGCCAGACATGAAAATGCACCAACCCCACGCATGCGACCCATCAAACCACGGCATTTACGATTATCTGATGAACGGTAAGCTGGAAAATAGTCTCAGACTATATCTGAACCGGTAGTGTTCCGGAACCGGTTCCGGATGTCCCACCGGAAGTGGCCAAATACAGGGGATGGCCAAAATGTTTGGGATAGGCAACTTTATTTCTTCCTCAAAAAAAATCAACATGCTGTAACTTTTCATAGAGTGCATCAAAAAATCTCAAATTTTGACTGTTTGTCCACCTATTATATGTGCATCATTGGTATAAATTTGGGCAAGATTGATTGATTTGTCGCGAAGTAAGAACTGTTTGGGTAAAACACTATTATTCAGACAACTAATTTTTGAAGTGTCATATCTCGGAAACCAGTGAACCGAATTGAATGAATTTTTTAACGTATATCAACAATATATTGATACTTAATACGACGCTATAAAATGTAATATTTTCTCACGGCGAGTTGAGTTATACCGGGTTGAAATTTTTACCCATATAGAGGAAAATAAGTCAAATTTACAATATCACGCAAAAATTACTAAATGTGTTCTTCCTTCAATCTAAATAGGCTCTAATATATCTGATTAGAGATAACTTGAGAACAGAAGTGGAAAATCTTTGGATATCAACACTAAAATTTATTGACATTGTTGTAGAAAAATTACGTTTTTTCGAGAAAAATCCAAAAAGTGTCAATCCACAATAACTTTTTTTAACATTTGAAAAGTACCTATGTTTTATTAGTTTGTGAAGCACTTACATACTGTTAGTGTACGATCAAAATTTCATTCAATTCGGTTCACTCGTTTCCGAGATATTACACCTCAAAAATGAGTTGTCTAAAAAATAGTGTTTTACCTGAACGGTTCTAACTTTGCGAAACATTATTCAATCGAGCCCAAATTTGTACCAATGATGCACTTATAATAGGTTGACAAGCAGTCAAAATTTGAGATTTTTTGATGAACTCAGTGAAAAGTTATATCATATTGAACTTTTTTGTGAGAGAAAAAAAAGTTGCCTATCCCAAACATTTTGGCCATCCCCTGTATAAAAGAGTACGAAACCCATGCATGCGACACATCAAACAGCGGCATTTTCGATAACCTTATGAACGGTTAGCAGGAAAACCATATCAGACCATATCTGAACCAGTAGTGTTGCAGAACCGGTTCCGGGGGTCCCGACGGATGTGGCCAAATATAAAAGAGTACCAAACCCATGCATACAATACAACAAATAACGACTTTTCTAATAACCTGATGACTGATTATCAAATAAATAGGTTAGGATTACATTAAAAACAGCCGGTTGTATTCCGGAACCAGTTCCGGGTGTTTCGCCGGAAATGGCCAAATATAAAAGTGAATCAAACCCATGCATGCGACACATCAAACAGCGGCATTTCCGATAACCTGATGAACGGTAAGCAGGAAAACAGTATCAGACAATATCTGAACCGGTAGTGTTCCGGAACCGGTTCCGGATATTCCGCCGGATGTAGCCAAATATAAACGAGTACCAAACCGAAGCATGCGACACATCATACAGAGGCATTTTCGATCATCTTACGAACGGTAAGCAGGAAAACAGAATCAGACCATATCTGAACCGGTAGTGTTCCGGAACCGGAAGCTCTACGATGTCGGCCCAAAATTCAAGATGGCAGCCAAATGTTCAACGTGGCGGCTCAAAATTCAAGATGGCGGCTGTTTACTAGAGATTTGAGTTCTTAAAGCATGCTATATGGGAATATTTAATAAGGGGAAGATGTCTGGACTCCTAAAATGGCGACTAGAAGACTCCTAAAGAAGCGACTAGAAATCCAAGATGGTGGCTTCAAATTCAAGATGGCATCTGTTTAAAGAAGTTTAAGGCTCTAAAACCATAGAAGATGTCCGGAGTCAAAAAATGTCGACCAGAATGTACAAGATGGCGATCTAAAATCCCAAATGGCGGCTTCAGTTTCAAGATGGTGGGGCTGTTTGATGGAGATTTAGGCTTTAACGGCTGTTCAATGAAGTTTTCGGCTCTAAAACCATGCAATATTGGTATATTTGGTATGGGGAAGACTTCTAGAGTCCAAAGTGGCGTTCAGGATATCCAAAATGGCGATCTAAAATTTAAGATGGCGGCTGCGAATTCAAAATCGCGGCTGTTTAATGGAGTTTTAGGGCCTGAAACAATGCATTATTGGTATATTTGGTATGGGGATGATGTCTGGATTCCAAAAATGACAACCAGAACTTCCAAGATGGCAATCTTTAATCCTAAATGGCGGCTTCAAATTCAAGATAGCGTCTTTTTTCTTAAGAGTTTGAGGCTCAAACATTAAAAGCCAGATAAACGATATGATTTCTGGTATCATGAAATGGATTTCTGTTAATTGTATGAAAGTGCGATATACATAAACATTTCGCTTGAGTTTTATTGAAATGGGGTTTCGAAGCCACGAGAAAGGCGCCATCACCGCTAGGTGGATTAATTTGGGTTTTTTCGTATTCAAACTGCTACAACTTTGGAATGAATACTCATGGCTCAAAATTTTACTAAGAACATGTTTTCATAATAGTATTATACTGTAAAACTTTGATAAGAATCGGAGCAGAATTGGTAATTCTATAAACAAAATTGTGCTTCACTGATCTTAAATTGCCGAAATTTACTATGGAGCGCCTTTGTACAAACATTTAAAAAGGTAGGTCGTTGGTTTAATCTATATATCAACCAGTACTTAATGGATTTTGATGAAAATTTTATGGTATACGCTACACATAATGTACCATTACTGGTCCAAAAATCAGCTGATTTGGTGTATGCAGTCTAAAGTTATGAAAAAAATGTGTGACCAAATTTTGACCGTATCACCCTTTATATGGGCCATTTTTATATAAAAAATCGATGGATTTCATCACTTTTAGAGCTTACCACTGCAGGAGTAGCTTATTACGGAATTCTGCTATTTTCTGTCCACTAGGACACTGCGTAAGCAATTCCAATTGGCGGCTGCACTTACACATTGTACAGCGCCTAAATGTATTCTATTCTAATTGTACTATATCGAACGGGTTGCCGTTGCGCTGCTGTCACTTTTCTACCCTGCCCATGGGTAGAATGATGAGCATGACCCAAGTAACACAACTTGTTATATAACTGTTAAAATTTCACATATCATACTAGTTCTGTTTTTTTTTCTTGCATTATTTACTTAATATGGAACACTTATATAATCAAAACAGCGCAAAAAATGGCGGCTTATACAAAATCTTTTAAGTTATATAAGATGTATTGTAATACACTTATAGTGCTAACATATTTATCTCTTGAATGATAATTAGTTGTAATGGAGTTGATTGTAGTAAATGACAAGCTGCAAATACTTATATAATACATCCTGTTTAACTTGTTGTAATAAGGCAATTTTCAAGTAATACAGCTGGCAGAATACTGTTATATTACATGCCATGTGCATTAGTTTGAACTAAGCGATATGACGGTATTATAACTTCAGATTTCCATCTCTGAAGCAATACCTTCTTGGTGGTTCCGGAGAGACGTAGGGTTTGGCGACCATAGGAATGTGTTTTAGTGGGTCGAGGAGAGAGTAGTCCTGGCTTCTACCGGCATTGTAGAAGACGGCCTCATCCCCACACTACCCTAACCTTCCTGTTAGGGTGTCTGATGAGCAGATTTATCCCCCTATGGTTTAGAAGGAAAAAAAAAAAAAAGATTCCCATCAATCATACACAATGCCAAACGGATTACATGAAAAGGTACTGTATGTAAGAACTAGTAAAAAAACCAAACATGACTTGTCAAGCTGAAAAATGATTTCAAAGTCAAAAAGATTATTTTCGGGTATAATAGCTAATAAACTATTTGGAAATTAAAAATTTTGAATTGGGTTATTCTCAGGGGCAGTAGTTTTGTTTCACCTGGGCTGCTAGATTTATGGTGAAACTTTTGGTTTTACTCCATCAAAATTGAAGCGCCTCACAGCCGAACTAAAAATGTCACTATAAATATTGAAATTTAGAGAATTTGTATTTAAATCCACTCGAAAAGCAATATGGCAGCTTGTATGGTAACTTTTCAGGAGAATCACAGTATCGTTCAAAAATATTAGTAATATTAAATTTGAACCATAATTATAATTTGATCAATAGCACTGTTCTGGTTATGCCACAAGTAAGATTGAAGTACTTTAAAACTAAGGAAAATATTGTTTTTAGAATTATAAACAAATGAAGAGAAATAAGACTGTCTATTTATATCAAACTTTTATTTGTGACTTCATACTTTTTGCCAGGACTGTCATCTGACTTATGTTTTTGGTAGAACATTAACGCGGCACAGAAAATTTCTACACATCTTAAGCACAGGTTATAAATAAGTTGAATTTACGTAAAAATTACATCCCACGAACAACTCGATAAAAATTTGAGGATCGATTTGTAATAAACGGTATAAATACATCTGGATAGCGTATTTTCAACATACTGAAACTTCATTCATATTTTTGTTATTTTAAAAGTAATCACGACACCGAAATAACTTATTTAATCTTTTGACAAAGGTAGCTGTCAAATGTCAAAATATTTTCACTTATAATCGTGCTGCTCATGTTCTTGACCGTGCGGTGGTCGGCGGAATGTAGTTTTCTTGAGATTCCGGGAGGCTGAAAATGTATCCGACGCAGCATGCCGAATCTGTGAGACAGGATCCAGGTAAGACATCCACCAGCAGGGAGTTGTATCAACCGTCAGCAATCATAAGCAGTGCCGGTATTCACGGTGGCGCCTAGGCAGCACCGTGTGGAAGAAGCTCACATTTCTACGGCGGCCAGAATGCAGGTTCCGCAGTATTGCTCCAAAAAATAGGATCAGGATAGCAAACACAGTGCTTCACTTTATGATTTTATGTTCATAAGTTTGATGTTGGTGCACCCAAGGTGTTGCTGTTTTGACGTCAGTCTGTGAATGTTTTGTTTGGGAAGAGATCGTCGTCTATCAAAAGAAGGCTTTATGATAAACGCCGTGTGAACCCAGAAATTTAGAAGAAAGCGACCAAATGTGTTCGCTTGTAGTGCGTTCTATTATGTCGTTTTCGAATTTGAACCTGGCTTAGAGCTGACCCTGACTCGCAATAAACGAACGAAAACGGATCCAGATCCGCCCGAGTCAAGTCAACATGTGAACATTGTGAAAATCTAACATACTGTCAGTTGCGAATTTTCACTAAATTACTCTTTTCAGCGCACAATTGAATGCTGAAATGCTATTTGGTGCATTGATTAAATAATTTAAATATCATCAATGAAAGTTTTCAACCTTCTATTTGATCATAGAGACAGCAATTATGATTTTCATGTTTTGTTATGTTGATTTGTTTACATTCATTTTCACAGATGGACCCCGCTCGTGTTGGATCGGAAAAAATCGGAAGAGCGAACCTCGCTCTGTTTGGGGCGGATCCAGATCCCACTCGATTGAATAACCGAACGTTTTGACAGCAGTTAGGGCGGATCCAAGGCGAAACTAGGTTCGCTCTAGGAATAAACGAAAACGACATTAGTTTTTCTCAAAAACTGAGCTGGTACTTGATCTTAGTAGAGGTCGGTCAGGCAAGTCAACTTGAACCGCTTACCGCTTAAATTAAGATTGGCATCGTCAGCAAATCCTATTTTATTTCATTTTAAAACTATGATTTTTAAATGGAGATTCAACACATTCCATACGGAATTAAGACAAATAAAAATTTCATTCTGTTTGTTTTTAACCGACTAATTTACAACTTTTGAATAACATAAGAAGTTTTCTGATCCACCAATATTACAATTATAATACATCTCGCGCAATTTTTATTTTTGAAGATGTTTTCTGTGTTACTTGGGGAGGATGTTGGTGTGTGGGTTTGGTTCCTTCTCCAGTCCAATTAATGGTCCATCATGAGTTGCCGATAGCCGATATCCAAGTCACCGGGTCCATAAGAGCATATGCTCAGAAGTACAGGGTCAGGTGTCAGCTGCTCTCTAAGGGGAAGAGCAACTGACGAAAAATTGCAAGTGCCGGGGCTGGGATCGAACCCATGACCATCCAGTTATGAAGTGAACGTGTAGCCACTACGCTACGGGCCCCGGCCTGTTCATATTTATGTACACGAAAGTGATTTGCGGACTTTTTAAGAGTCTCTGAAGAGTATCATATTTTAGAAATATTATGAATTATTTATCCTTATCTAGGTCCGCTAAGATTATTTACGGATTTATGAAGAATCTATGTTAAATTCATGACTTTTAGGAATACTTGGAATTCCTTGCCCTCATCTGGATTTCCAAGAATTTCTGAATAGTTCTACATTCTTGGAAAATTCTTGTAATTCTGCATTCCTAAAAATACTAGGAATGCCATGTTCATATCTGGGTCCGCTAGAAATAATTCTCGCAATTCCTACTTTTGTCATTTTCCTAGAAATTCTGAATTCATCAGGAACTCCATCTATGATTCACTCAGGAACTTCTTCTGAGATTCGTCCAGGAGTTCATTGAGAGATTCCTCCAAAAGATCCTTCTTCGATATCTTTAGAGAACCAGGGATTCACTGAAAAAAAAAAAAAATCACCTTGGTTTCCTTCATGAGTTCCTCCTAGGATTTTTCCAGGAATTTCTTCTGGGATTTCGTCAGCAATCGTCCTGGGATTTCTTCAGAAATTCCTTTTGGGATTCCAATAGGAATTACTCCTAGGATTCCTCCTACATCCGCTACATATTTTCAAATAAGAATTGTTACACATTAAACGCTTACACCAACCCGTTGCCAATGAGACTGAGTAAGAAAACAAAGGATTTTTCGATTTCTGAGTAAGACCAACTCAGCCACTGAGTAGAAATATTTCTCGGTGCAAAACGATTTGCTGGGATCCAGCACAATTTTGTGCACTATCAGTACAAATTGCTTGATGTTTCAGAAAATTGTGCTGAATATCAGCAATTTTCATTGCTAAATGCATTCAGCATGGCAAAACCCAGCAAAATTTTCTGGTTAGCTGTCAGAAATGTTTAGGGTGTAGGATAAGGACCTTTACTGTAGACATGGTGATCAAATTCACATGCTTTCTTCTCTCCTAAAAGGCTTTCGTATATCACTTGGCACAACCAGAAATGCTCTGCAGTTTCATTATCAGCAATCGTAAGTGATAATGACCGCTAGCTGCCTCACTATAATGTAAACACTAACATGAAGTCGCAGATATCACTTCGCATATCTCAAATGCGCATGAGCCATCAGTCACTGGCATTTATGGCGCCATTGATACACCGCATTACGCACCTTTCCCGTGTATAATTAAGATCCGACGGAACACCCATAAAGCACGAGTATACTGAAATATGTGTTAAACCGCGATTTCAAAGTCTCTTAATCCTTCGATAGGCTATCAAAGACGACCAGTGATGGTGCGGTGTGAATTACCACTCGCGCTTGAGAATTATTGGAGGATCTAATCCTTACTGTAGCCGAACAAGCACTGAACTGGTTTCGAGGCGTTATTCTCACGGGTGGTTAGATAGTGGCACCGACGTCGTCGTCGTCACCTTGCGGTCATCGTCGTCGAACTCTCGACCAAAGCAGTTCAGTACCTACCGGTAAGTTGCTACCGTTGTTGTGCGTTGTCGTGACGGTTGTAATCTATATTGCCCGCTGGCTGGCTGCTACGACAGCAGCGATGAGTGTGTCCGTCGTGATATGGCCAATTTTAGACGTAAACCACCCCTATCCACTCGTTCGTAGCCCTTCGTTCTCCAGGCGTTTTTGCGGCAGATAAATATGCTTGAATTGCCGCTTATCTTTCGGTTGTTTCACGGTGCCACCGATGCATCAGAATGGCGTAATGCTTGATTGCCAATCTATACAACACCTACATACATGTGTGACTTTGGTCGCATTGCATTGTCATCAACGGGTAGAGGATTGGGGTTTGTTGTGGCCCATATTTTCAATGATACAATCAAACCTTAACTTAGGTAAAATCTATTTAGGTCCCTCCATTACCTAGATGGAATTAAGGGTTAAAAGCTTTAGAGTATCCGAAAAGTATCCGAGAACTCCCTGGAGTTTGGGCCATCTGATCTACTAGCGTTTTCAGTGGTTTATTGGAGTTTATATCAATAAAAAGCCCTCTGCAACTATGTGCTGTCAAGTGGTGAGCTTATTTTCTGTTTGAGGACGCCCAAGAACTACCTTGAGTATAGGTCATCGCATCTACCAAGGTATCTGATTGTCTCTAATAGCTTTATGAATAAGGTGCGTACATGCTTACACTGCCTCAGGGTTTCCCTTGAGTAAAGGTCATCGAATCCGCGAGAGCAGCTAGTTGTATCTATTTGGATTATGAATAAGGTATATACACAGTCAATCAGTGATCGTATAAGATGTTGCATACGATGCTAAAGTGGAGGCGATATGCGTACAGTTTACATGCGCCTAAATGGAGGTATGCACGTATATGGCCTCCACTTTATCATCTTATGCATCATCTTATACGATTACTGGTTGTCTGGGTACTTTCACAACATCTGGCATCTATGTTCTACTAAGTCTTAAGTTCTATAATTGAATAGTAGTATCCCAGAACTCCATGGAATCTGGGTCTTCTGATCTACAATCATGTATCTATTGGAGGTTCCTATTTGGAGCATTATGAATGAAATTTGTGCATACACAGTCACTCGTAACTATGCGTTGTCAAGCGGTGAGTTCATTGTCACTATTAGGATGTCCAAGAACTTCCTCTAAGAGCTTTATGACTAAGACTATGTTACACATTCAATACTCATACAGCATCAAGTGGATATGATCTATCAAGTGCTGTCAAGTGGTCTGTTCATTGTCAACTTGAGGATCTCCAAGAACTCCATTGAGTATAGGTCATCGGATCTACTAAGGAAATTGGGTGGTCTCTAAGAGCTTTATGTGTACAGGTCATATTCACGCTGCACATAGCTGCATGTAACTATGGTCTGACACCTCGTTAGGCTACAGTTGTCTACGTCTCCACGAGTCTATTGTATATACCGTCTACCCCCGTTGGTTTGAACGACACCTCATGCAAACCAACGGGGTTCTTTTTTTTTTTTTTTTTTAATTGCAACTTCTAGTAACCCTGTGGGCATCGAAAAACACAGTGATGGTAACTCTTTTCGTTGTTTTGTTTTGATTCTGCGTTCCGTTTCCCCCCGTTCCATGAGCAGAATGACGTTTGAACCATTTTTAGTTTGAACGTTGTGCAGATTAGAGGGGTTCAAATTAAAAAGTGTTCAGATTGGATGAGGTCAAACCAACGGAGGTAGACGGTAGGTGTCTGAATTAGGAATTAAGTGCCCCACACAATGCATACGTTTGCGTGTGCGTGACAGTAGTTTGACACATTTCCCATGGGAAAACTGTCAAAAAAACGCAAACCTCGACGGAACGGACGCTATGTGTTCCAGGCTTTAGGTAGGCATGAAACAATGAAGTGCATGGTGCATCATAATTCCACTAAACTATCGCTCTAGACAAGCTGTCAAAGTAATAGCGCGACTGGATGAGCAATCATGGAAAAAGCAAGTGGGCCTATATATTCCCCCGAAACCGATCTGAACCCAATTGAAACGCTTTGAAACGGCTCTAGAGCCCCCATGAAATCTTCGTGAAAATCACCTGAGAGTCTCTGAGTCCCGCTTCAAGAAAACTCCAGGAACGCTTTGAAACGCCTTTGATACTCCCATGAAACAAACCTTCGGTAAATTCACCTGCGAGCCTGTAGAGCTCCCGTAAATCCCCTCAAAACCCTTGAAATGCCTTAAAACGCTTTGAAACATCATGAAACCTCCGTGAAATTCACTTGATAACCTTTGAAGCCCCTGAAATCCCTCTGAAACTTCTTGAAACGCAATGAAACGCCTTGAAATGCCCATAAAACGCCCATGAAACCTCCGTGAAATTCACCTAAGAGCCTCTTAGTCCCCCTGAAACCCACCAGAAACCTACTGAAACCCCTAAAACGCATTGGAATGCCCTAAACCACTTTGATATGTATCTAAAAGCCCCATTAAACCTCTGTAAAATTAACCTGTGGACCCTGAAATCACCCAGAAATTTCTCTGAAACGTCCTGAAACGCTCTGAAACGCCCATGAAACCTCCGTGAAATTCACGTGAGCCCCCCGAAACAATCTGAAACGTCCTGAAACGCAGTGAAACGCCTTTAAACACTTTGAAACGCCACCGAAACCCCCATGAAATCTCCGTGAAAATCACCTAAGAGCCTCTGAGTGCCCCTAGAACCCATCCGAAATTCTTTAAAAAACGCCCTGAAACGCCTTGCAACGTCTTGAAACGACTCTGAAACCCTTATGCAAACCTCCGTGAAATTCACCTGCTAGTCTCTAAAGCCCGCTGAAATCTTCTGAAACCGACGTCAAAACCTATCGTGGCGCTAACATTGGCTCCGACCAGTTTCTGGTGATGGTCAAACTGTGTCCAGAACTTTCCATCATCCGCCACGGTGTAACCTGGAGCGACTGAAGCAATCGGATATAACCTTAGTATATGCGCAGAATCTCGTAGCAGCGATGCTAGACGAGGGAGATCTCGAAGTGGCCTCTTTAGAGGACTGCTAAAGTACAGTAAAAGCAGCCATCAGCAAGGCAGCCGTGCTCTCGGCGTACTTGGACAGAGCGAATGGTTCGTTGAGAAGTCTAGAACGATTGTGGTGTAGAACGCAGCGCAGGCGGTAATGCTGCAGCAAGGAACTCGACAGAACGTGGAATGTTGCAAACAGAAGCGCAAACAGCAAACCCGCTTGTTTCGGGAAAAAACGTTTTAAAAGCCTAGATAGTCTTGAAATACAAAGTAATCAATGCTCTGTTGAAGATGCCCAAGATGCAGCTCTAGATGCATTTTGAATTTTCCATACTCTGCTCATTAAATATAGCAGAAAAAGTTATTAAGTGGCTGTCACTGGGACATTTGTCTACTTTCATTTTTTCATTAAATCGACCAAAACAGCAACTGCTTTTTTTCGGAATGTCCATACACGAAACACAACCCTTCCGGATCCTCTCCAATACGATTCAATATCAACAACAGCACTCTTGCTAAACATGAAACGTAGGTAGGTATAACCACAATCACCGGTTTTCGATATATTTTTTTTTCTCTGCTAAACATTCGCAAATGACCGGTTTCGACGTAGACGCGAATCAACAGGTAATTGATCGGTAAATAAAGTGTCTATCTCGAAACGTCTGCTGACTGTCTTGCTCCCCATATCATACTTATCTCATCCACGTCGCGTCGTCAATCGGTCGGTTGGGAAGTGCAATATTTTGCGAAAGTACTGTCTATCATTTAACGACCGATTGATTGGCTGACTGATTGGTGCAGTGTTCTAATTTTATGTGTACGCTGGATCAGCCGTCAAGGTCAGCTGACGATTTTTTTTATGAATTTATACGAACAATAGCGTCAGACGCAAGTATAAGACAATCGTTGGTGATGAATCATCTACTCCTTGGACTGCACTTTGAGCTCTCTTTTTTTCCTTCTAAACCAAGGGGGTATAATCTGCTCAACAGACACCTGAACTGAACAGGGAGGTCCAGGTAGTATAGGCTTAAGGACCGTCTCGTACAACAAAAGCAAAAGTCAAGACTACTTTTTAGACGACTCACTAAAAAGCCAAAGTCTTCATCTCTCTGGAACCACCAAGAAAACGTTGCTTCAGAGAGAGGCTAGTGCACATCGCACCCTCTAGGTTAGCAACGTAGCCTGCAGCCACGAACATCAAAGACTCGCTTTGGGGAGTTCACCAAGGTAGCATGCTGGCGCTTAGTCAGTTTCCAGGGTGGTCCTCACCACTCCTCCCCTTGTCCTCTGGAGGAGGAGGGCAGGGAGATCCACCACGCCCAGGCTCAGGCCTAATCAGCTAGTACCAGAAGCAGTTGCTGACCTGGGGCCTGGGCCCGTCCCTGCGCAGCAGCTTGGTTCCATCATTGACTTTGCGTCCTCAAAGTCCAACATAAGCAAGGATCTCAAGCAGGCTCTGTTGCGACTTTGAAAGTCAATGAACGAATCCAAGCAAGACCATGCGAAACCCATGAAAACTGCGATAGTGGCAGAACTCGCGAAGACAAAGATTCCAAAGTCTACCCAGACGGAGCTCTTCGTTTTCGCGGGTAGCCTAAAGAGTGCGTCTTTTGACAAGCATTGGCAGAAGCGGGTGAGCCAGCTGTGTGGTGAGGAGCTGCCTTGCGGTGCCCACAAGGCAAGGCGGTTACTAATCCCAAAGGCCGGCAGTAATGTCGGAAAGTCGGATCCCAGCCAGGCGTCCGGAAAGCTGAGAAGGCAGGGCCTGAAAAGATTGGCCCATCCCGGATGGAAGCGAACAGGGGGTTGCGACTATTGTTAGGCCCTCAGGAATCACAAAGCAGGGCGGACCAGAGGAGGACCCTCCTTGGACTACAGTTGAGGCGTAAAGTAGAGGGGAAAGACACCAAACCCAGGAGACGTAGGTGACGCGCTCGTCATTCAGACCAATCAGTCTAAGTACTCGGACGTCTTGAAGGCGATGTGAAGTGACGCCAAGCTCGTTGATCTGAGAGCCGACGTGCATAGTATTACACGTACTCGTACGGGTGAAATGATCCTCTAGCTAAAGCACGAAAAGAAGTGCAAAAGTCTGGCGGAAAAGGTCCTTGGCGAAGGAGTCGGATGAGGTCTCTCACAGCCGGGGCGACTCTGAAGGTGAAGAGCCTAGACGACATCACCGATGCGGAAGTGATCGTCACGGCACTGCGGTAACAGTGCGAGGTGCAGGTGGCCTCCACATCCATTCGGCCACGGACGGGCCCGGCAGGGTCACAGGGGGGCTTAGTAAAGTTATCTGTGGCGGGCGCAAATAAGTCCGTTAAAGTAGGAAAGCTAAAGGTGGGTTGGTCCCGTTTGCCTACTGACTTTGCATGAGCTGCCGAAGTTTTGTTTCATGTTCCTGGAACCAGGACACAAGTCATGGGACTGTAAAGGCCCTTAGAAAAGCAAGCTATGCAGGTGATGCGGCGGCGAAGGCCATAAGACACAAGGCTGCACGAGTTCACCCACGTGTTTGATTTGTTCCGGGAAACCTACGAGCAACAAGTACTCGATCAGAGGCCCAAGGTGCCAGGCCTTCAAAAGAGTTACAGATGACAAATTACGGTGCAGGTAACGTAACTGATTGCTGTGTCCGCCAGTCACTCTGTGAGAGACGTATATCGCCATATCGCATCCATTCCGAGTAACGGCAATTGGGTCGCGGATGGGCCCGAAAAAATGGCGGCAATATGGTCGACGGGTAATACCCCGTCCAGAAATTGGTGTATTCTACTTGCGAGTGTTTCGTGGTCGCCAAAGTAAACGAGGTCTTTTTCTGTAGCTGTTATGCGCCTTAAGCGGGTGTCGATCGTCCAATTCACGCAGATGATGGACTGTATGACGACCGTGCTGACAGGGTAAAGATCGGCGGTAATAGCGGGTGACTCCAATGCGTGGGCCGTGGAATGGAGAATGAACCAGCGGGGACGGATACTGCTACAAGCACTGGCCATGCCAGACGTAAATCTGGCTAATATCGGTGCCAAAGATATCTTTATCGGAACGGAGCGGAGTCGATTATCGACGTTATTTCTTTTAGTCCTGGCCTAGCAAGTAGTTTGAACTGGAGAGTAGACGATAGCTACACTCATAGCGACTCGCTACAGTATCGACGACAACAACAGCAGGCAGCGGGGGGCAGATGAAGAGACGACTAGGCCAAGGCCAAACCCTCGCAGGTGGAAAACATCATACTTCTACGATGGGGTATTCAGGGTGGCGCTCCGCCGTGAACGAGTCCAACATAGATATGGGAGGCCACCGGCTTACTGGTGGACTCAAGCGATTGCGGACCTGCGCCGCGCTTGCCTACGGACTAGGCGGGGGATACATCGAGCACGATCTGAGGAAGAGTGAAACGAACGGCGGGTGGTGTTCGCCGCTGCAAAAGCCGCGTTGAAGACCGAGATAAGGGCAAGCAAAAAGGCTTGCTTCGAGGGTCGCTGACAGAGTGCCAATGCGAATGCGTGGGGTGAGGCCTACAGGATCGTGATGGCCAAGACGAGAGGTGTGATGGCTCCTACAGAGCAATCTCCAGAGATGTTGGAGGGGATCATTGGAGGACTTTTTCCGCGTCATGATCCTAGTCCTTGGCCTCCTTTCGTAGGACAGCCGGGGACTGGGGCTGGCGATGAGGAGAGGGTCACTGATGTGGAACTTGCGGGGATAGCTAAGTCCCTTAGCGTAGGTAAGGCCCCAGGTCCGGACGGAGTTCCGAACTTGGCCTTAAAAGTAGCTATTGCAGAGGCTCCCGAGATGTTCAGGTCTGCTATGCAGAAATGCCTGGACGAGGGAGTTTTCCCAGAAGCTTGGAAGAGGCAGAGCCTGGTACTATTGCCAAAGGCGGGGAAACCACCCGGAGACCCGTCGGCATATAGTCCAATATGCTTGATTGACACGGCGGGGAAGGTGTTCGAAAAGATCATCCTCAATAGAATGTTGCGCCCGCCGGCAACGGCAACTGGGTCGCGGATGGGACCACAAAAATGGCGGCGATATGGACGACGGGTAAATACCCCGTTCAGGAGTTGGTGTCTACTACCTATGAGGGCTTCGTGGTCGCCAAAGTAAACGGGGTCTTCTTCTGTAGCTGTTATGCGCCTCCGCGGTGGCCGATCGAGCAGTTCACGCAAATGCTGGACCGCTTAACGACCGTGCTAACAGGGCGAAGGCCGGTGGTAATAGCGGGCGACTTTAATGCCTGGGCCGTGGAATGGGGAAGCCGTTTCACGAACCAGCGGGGTCAGATCCTGCTAGAAACACTGGCCATCTTAGATGTCGACTTGGCTAATGTCGGTACCAAGAGTACCTTTAGTCGAAACGGAGCGGAGTCAATTATTGACGTGACCTTTTGTAGTCCTGGCCTAACAAGTAGTTCGAACTGGAGAGTAGATGATGGCTACACTCACAGCGACCACCTGGCGGTTCGCTACAGTATCGACTACAACAACAGCAGACAGCGGATAGAAGAAGAGGCGGCTAGGCCAAGGCCAAGCCCTCGCAGGTGGAAGACATCATACTTCGACGAAGGGGTATTTAGGGAGGCGCTCCGCCGTGAGCGAAACTTAATCGGTTTAGACGGCGACGAGCTGGTAGCGGTGCTCTCACGTGCGTGTGATGCGACCATGCCTAGGCGAGTCCACCCTAGAAATGGGAGGCCACCGGCTTACTGGTGGACCGACGCGATTGCGGACCTGCGCCGCGCCTGCCTACGGGCTAGGCGGCGGATGCAGCGAGCACGATCAGAGGAAGAGCGAAACGAAAGGCGGGTGGTGTTCGCCGCTGCAAAAGCCGCGCTTAAGACCGAGATAAGAGCAAGCAAAAAGGCCTGCTTTGAGGGTCTCTGTCAGAGTGCCAATACGAACCTGTGGGGTGACGCCTACAGGATCGTTATGGCCAAGACGAGAGGTGTGATGGCTCCTACAGAGCAATCTCCAGAGATGTTGGAGGGGATCATTGGAGGACTTTTTCCGCGTCATGATCCTAGTCCTTGGCCTCCTTTCGTAGGACAGCCGGGGACTGGGGCTGGCGATGAGGAGAGGGTCACCGATGTGGAACTTGCGGGGATAGCTAAGTCCCTTAGCGTAGGTAAGGCCCCAGGTCCGGACGGGGTTCCGAACCTGGCCTTAAAAGTAGCTATTGCAGAGGCTCCCGAGATGTTCAGGTCTGCTATGCAGAAATGCCTGGACGAGGGAGTTTTCCCAGAAGCTTGGAAGAGGCAGAGCCTGGTACTATTGCCAAAGGCGGGGAAACCACCCGGAGACCCGTCGGCATATAGACCAATATGCTTGATTGACACGGCGGGGAAGGTGCTCGAAAAGATCATCCTCAATAGAATGTTGCGGTTCACCGAGGGCGAAAATGGTCTTTCGAGTAACCAGTACGGCTTCCGGAAGGGGAGGTCCACCGTAGACGCTATCTTGTCGGTTACAAAAACCGCCGAGAAAGCACTCGAGCCTAAGAGGAGGGGAATTCGCTTTTGCGCGGTAGTGACTCTGGATGTAAGGAATGCGTTTAATAGCGCCAGCTGGTCTGCTATTGCCGATGCGCTCTTGCGTCTGGGGATACCGGAGTACCTGTACAAGATTCTCGGAAGTTATTTTCAGAATCGTGTACTAGTCTACGACACGGAGGTGGGTCGGAAGTGCTTTCACATAACCTCAGGAGTCCCGCAAGGTTCCATCCTGGGTCCGGTGTTATGGATTGTCATGTACGACGAGGTGTTGAGGTTAGAGTATCCAGTGGGAGTGGTGATTGTCAGATTTGCCGATGAAATTACGCTCGAAGTCTACGGTGAAACGATCGAGGAGGTAAAGTTGACTACCAACCACTCGATCAAGGTTGTGGAGGCGTGGATGCGGTCCAGGAAACTGGAGCTGGCTCACCACAAGACAGAGGTGACGGTTGTTAACAACCTGAAGTCGGAGCAGCGAACGGAGATCAGTGTAGGAGACTGTACTATCCTGTCAAAGCGCTCCGTCAAACACTTGGGCGTGATGATCGACGATAAGCTTACCTTCGGTAGCCACGTCGATTATGCCTGTAAAAGAGCCTCCACAGCTATTGCGGCACTGTCCCGGATGATGTCCAATAGCTCTGCGGTGTACGCCAGTAAGCGCAAGCTTCTGGCTAGTGTTGCTACATCCATACTTAGGTATGGCGGCCCGGCGTGGGGCACCGCGCTAAGTACTAAATGCTACCGATGGAAGCTGGAAAGTACTTACAGGCTTATGTGCCTGAGGGTTGCGAGCGCGTACCGTACCGTGTCACACGACGCTCTCTGCGTCATTACTGGTATGGTGCCTATCAGCATTCTTATCAGTGAGGACATGGAGTGCTTCGAAATGCGCGGCACAAGAGGCATACGCAGGACTGTCAGGATGGCCTCTATGGTCAAATGGCAGCGCGCGTGGGACAGTTCCACCAAAGGAAGGTGGACCTATAGGTTGATACCGAGGGTAGATAGTTGGATTAATAGGCGCCATGGGGAAGTCACATTCCACCTGACACAGGTCCTTACAGGTCATGGTTGCTTCCGACAGTATCTACACCGTTTCGGGCATGCGGATTCTCCCGAATGCCCAGTGTGCAATGGTTTAGAGGAAACGGCGGAACACGTTTTGTTCGTGTGCCCGCGTTTTCGCACAATGCGTGACCGCATGCTTGCCACATGCGGGGAGGACACAACTCCGGACAACTTGGTCCAGAGGATGTGTAGGGATGAGTTTGGCTGGAACGCCGTTTCAACGGCTATTACCCACATCGTCTGGGAGCTACAGAGGAGGTGGCGCGTGGACTCGGAGAATGGCTAGTCCAGATGCAGTACAAGAGGTGGTCCAGGGGTTCGGAGTCGGCTTCGTAGGTCATACCGGTGCCCTGCGGTCGAGATCGACCCTAACAACGATTAAGTGGCCGCGGAGAGGAAGTCCCGGTAGTGGTGCTGTCGTGGCGTCGGTCTACTGGGTTGGATCTGAGCCCGCGGTTGGAAAGGGGTCCCCGGCAAGGGTCGGGGTAGGTGAGATCCTGCTGTCTGCAACCTACGGGTGCATCTGATAGGGCCTGAAGGGTAGTGATACCCTTCCTTACGGGCAGGTCAGATCGGGTTGCACGTGGGCATCAGTTCTCGATGTCCGCTCAGCAGTAGGGCGCGGGCGGGGTTGACCCTGCCCGCCTTCCGAGGACAAAGGGAGTGGCGAGGACCACTCGGGAAACTGGCTAAGCGCCAGCATGCTACCGTGATGGACTCTCCAAAGCGAGTCATCGATGTTCGTTGCTGCAGGCTACGCAGCTAACCTTGTGGGTGCGATGTGCACTAGCCCCTCTCTGAAGCAATACCTTCTTGCTGGTTCCGGAGAGACGTAGGGTTTGGCGACCATAGGAATGGTTTAGTGGGTACGAGGAGAGAGTAGTCCTGGATTTTACTTTTGTTGTAGAAGACGGCCTGTCAGACCTACACTACCCTAACCTTCTGTTAGGGTGTCTGTTGAGCAGATTATCCCCCTATGGTTTAGAAGGAAAAAAAAATAGAATGTTGCGGTTCACCGAGGGCAAAAATGGTCTTTCGAGCAACCAGTACGGCTTCCGGAAGGGGAGGTCCACCATAGACGCTATCTTATCGGTTACAAAAACCGCCGAGAAAGCACTCGAGCCTAAGAGGAGGGGAATTCACTTTTGCGCGGTAGTGACTCTGGATGTGAGGAATGCAGTTAATAGCGCCAGCTGGTCTGATATTGCCGATGCGCTCTTGCGTCTGGGGATACCGGAGTACCTGTACAAGATTCTCGGAAGTTACTTTCAGAATCGTGTACTAGTCTACGACACGGAGGTGGGTCGGAAGTGCTTTCACATAACCTCAGGAGTCTCGCAAGGTTCCATCCTGGGTCCGGTGTTATGGAATGTCATGTACGACGAGGTGTTGAGGTTAGAGTACCCAGTGGGAGTGGTGATTGTCGGATTTGCCGACGACATTACGCTCGAAGTGTACGGTGAAACGATCGAGGAGGTAAAGTTGACTACCAACCACTCGATCAAGGTTGTGGAGGCGTGAATGCGGTCCAGGAAACTGGAGCTGGCTCACCACAAGACAGAGGTGACGGTTGTTAACAACCTGAAGTCGGAGCAGCAGACGGAGATCAGTGTAGGAGAGTGCACTATCCTGTCAAAGCGCTCCGTCAAACACTTGGGCGTGATGATCGACGATAAGCTTACTTTCGGTAGCCACGTCGACTATGCCTGTAAAAGAGCATCCACAGCTATTGCGGCACTGTCCCGGATAATGTCCAATAGTTCTGCGGTGTACTATGGCGGTGTAGGTATGGCGGCCCGGCGTGGGACACTGCGCTAAGTACTAAATGCTACAGACGGAAGCTGGAAAGTACTTACAGGCTAATGTGCCTGAGGGTTGCGAGCGCGTACCGTACCGTGTCACACGACGCTCTCTGCGTCATTAATGGTATGGTGCCTATCGGCATCCTTATCAGTGAGGGATGTGGACATGGAGTGCTTCGAAATGCGTGGCACAAGAGGCATACGCAGGACTGCCAGGATGGCCTCTATGGTCGAATGGCAGCGCGCGTGGAGCAGTTCCACCAAAGGAAGGTGGACCCATAGGTTGATACCGAGGGTAGATAGTTGGATTAATAGGCGCCATGGGGAGTTACATTCCACCTGACACAGGTGCTTTCAGGTCATGGTTGCTTCCGACAGTATCTACACCGTTTTGGGCATGCGGATTCTCCAGAATGCCCAGTGTGCAATGGTTTAGAGGAAACGGCGGAAAACGTTTTGTTGGTGTGCCCGCGTTTTCGCACAATGCGTGACCGCATACTCCGGACAATCTTGTTCAGAGGATGTGTAGGGATGAGTTTGGCTGGAAAGCCGTTTCAACGGCTATCACCCACATCGTCTTGAAGCTACAGAGGACTAAGAGGTGGCACGATGACTCGGAGAATGACTAGTGCATACGCGATACAAGAGGTGGTCCAAGATTTCGGAGTCGGCTTCGTAGGTCATACCGGTGTTCTGCGGTCGATTACAGCGATTAAATGGCCGTGGAGTGGAAGTCCTTGTAGCGTTTATGTCGTGGCGTCGGTCTACTGAGTTGGATCCGCGCCCGCGGTTGGAAAGGGGTCCTCGGCAAGGTCGGGGCAGGTGGGCGCCCCTTGTCGGCACGTACTTCTGTGTGCTGGCTGATAGGACCTTACTTGCGGGAAGGTCGAATCGATGAACACGCTATATCAGTTCTTGATACTTGTTGTGTAGTTGGAAGCAGGCGTTAGTGTCGACCCTGCCTGCCTTCCGAGGACAAAGGGAATAGTGAGGATCACTCGGGGTACTAAGCGCTAGCATGCTACCTTGGTGGCCTCCCCATAGCGAGTCATCGATGTTCGTGCGATATACACTAGCCCCTCTCTCAAGCAATGCTTTCTTGGTGATTCCGGAGAGATGAAGGGTTTGGTGACCATGGGAATGTGTTTACAGGACCGAGGATAGAGTAGTTCTGGCTTCTACTTTGGTTGAAGAAGACGCTACCCCCACACTACCTGGACCTCCCTGTTCAGGTGTCTGTTGGGCAGATTAGTGCTGTACGAGAAAGACAAAAACTAAAGTAAATGAAATACTCTATCACATCTCGAACATCTTATTCCATTTTAATACACGAGCTGAACCTATATGTCAGCATCTTTGAGAGCAAATTGAAAGCGTAATCGAATAGTTGAACCGTGATGACCGCTTGCAAAAGTACACATTGTACGTTACTTTGCGAGATTACGGCAGTGCAATAATTCTCAAAATATTTTATCCAATCACTTTCCGATCTCGGACATACAGTTTCCTTCGTAATCACTCATAAACGCACAGCATTTGATTTGTTCTGTTGTATCATATGCTCCACACTTAACACTTAACAGGCACTACCATAGCATTATCACCTTTTTGAGTGCTTAAGATGTTGGTCCTTCAGATTTTCCGACACTAGTTTCAATTGAAGAAACGTATACATCACACTTCACCGATTATTTGTTCCAAGCCCAAGCTTTAATGGGTCGAAATCAATTAGCCGACAGAACCACTTAATACGTCCGCACTGTGCCACTAACGCGACTTCTGGGAATGATCGCCCAGTTTAGCTTAACACCCCGCTTTCCAGTCGAACGGTGCTAATTGTCCATTTATCATCTCTCTAACGAATCGGTAAATCCATCGTGCACCTGTAAAAGCGGGCGCGGAGCGGAGGAAAGGGCTTCGCTATGAATAGAGCTACTAACTACGCTTCGACGAAAGGAACGCTTCTGCCAACATGCCACAATCCTCCACAGGAGGATACCAGAAGCGATGAAAGCTAAGCTCTGCAATTACCGTGAAATATTCGTATGCAGATGAGGAAGATGATCACCGGCCTCAGGGCGTCGTCGTTGGTGGTGGTGGTGGTGGTGGCGTTCGCCGTCATCGTCATCATCTTCATCGTCGGCACCGAGGGACCACGTGACGACGGCCGGTGGATCGGCTTGATGCGTTTTACATTGCATCGTCGGCGACGACGACGACGACGGTGGCACTATAATTATCGAAGCGGCGGCGACATTTGACGACTCACACGAGAACTCCGACGCGGTCATCGTCGCGGTCTCTACGCGCTACGACGACGGTGAATGTTACCTTCATACTGGGAGAGACAGAGAAATGGCAAGTTGTTTTATATGGGCTTGGTTCGGCGAGATGGGACGACGGCGGGAAGCCAGCAGATCAGATTAGGACGACGATGACAGTCCCATGCATATATGCAGGGCAGGGCGGTTAAAGTGGCCCATAAAGTCAAACGGTGAAAATTTTCCGATAAGAGGTCGTTATCTGCTTTCGCTGAACGGCTACCATCGATCGATAGATTCGCGATAATGTACCGGTAGATACCGTTGATAGTTTGATAAAATGCATACTGTTTATTGACATTTCTCAAATTAATGCGTATTAGATATAATACACAATACAAATTACAACACATATAATCGAATTGAACGAATATTTAAATGGTGGTGTTGTCCGTTATCTATGTAGTCCCATTTTTAGGCATCTTTGATACACAGATCGAAAAAAGAGTGTAAAATTCTGTGACATATGATGCACATGATTGGAGCGTGGGATATCACAGAAGTTTACATGACATATCATGTAAAAGTCATAAAATATCATGTAAACTTCCATTATATGTCATGTAATTCAGCATGACTCTGTGTGTTTACATGACATATAACACAAATTTACATGTTATATCATGTAAACCATCATAACATTAAGTTTACGTGACTAAACTGAAGTTTACATGACGTGTAAATCTCATTATTTTTATCTGTGTACATTCTACCACCTCATAGATGTATATTTTTATTGCCCCCTTTATAAAATCAAAAGTTTACGAGGTAATAGACTCCCTCTTTTGAAGAAAAGATTTAAAATTTTTAGAACTACGATGTACATAAGTAATTAGAAAGTGAAATCTGACGATTTGAACCTGCCATGTCATATGCATTACATGATACTTCATGTAAATTCCAATCGAATGTTGTGCCTACTATTCACTATATTTCGCCCTGGAGGTTTAATGGGACGAGCTGGGCTGAACAGTTGGGGTACGGATTTTCACGAAATCCTGCCAATTTGTCTATTTTACGAATGACACGTATACACTTCATTGTCATTCGACAGCTGACACTCACTATTAAGATTTTTCCAAAATATTGATGTTGTGATTCGCAAGAAAACTCGCATCTTTCTGTAAATACCGTTTTGTAATTTGAGGCGTATTACTTTTTTGTAAGTACATATTAAACAGTTTTGCCCATTTATTGGCCAAATTTATATTGCCGTAAATCTATATAAATAACAATGGAATGGTGTTTGTATGTCACGATTTGGCATGAAAACGGGTCGTAGGATCAAATCCTAATTTGGCCGAAATCGGTAAAAAAAACAACATCAGTTCAGACCGTGCCTCAACCCTCAAAAATTCAACAGGAGAGTGAGAAAAAAGTAATAGAGAAAGGGAAGCCGTAAAATGGGCAGGGGGCAAAATATTTGTTTTTATTTTTGACAATCTGGCGGATAGGATCGATAAGCATTTAATCAGCCGTATATTGGGCCAAATCCTGCATTTAATTAGCACTTATGACGCATATACGGCAGATTAGCATTTAATGACCTGCCGTAAATACGCATATAGTGCCGAATTAATGCTATTATAACTACTTATTGGTTACCTGGGAAACTGTGCACTGGGGTGACTTGTAAAAAGTAAGTTAGGGTAAGTGTGTCCATCGTTGTGGTAATATTTAGTGTATTTTTTTTTCTTTTGTTTTGTCTTGCGAGTGTCACTGCGGCTGTATGCTTTGCAAGCGTACTACCGCCGCAGGACTCTAATAAAAGATAAGCGCGACAATATTATGGAAGTAAAATTTAATTTTGAATCCTAATGTAGCGGTATCTAATTGAATTCATATGGGATTTTGGAGAATAGAAACACTACCGCAACAATGGGAATACAGTAGCAAAAATATTAAGGAAAATATTTCATTTAAATAATAGGGTATGTGCACCCTTCTTCAGCCTATGCCCCTATGTTCATCCTATTGCAAAAACAGATGATTTAAGCACCAATTGTCACCGTTCTTTTTTTTTTATTATGCATACCCACTCCTAACAAAAAAATACAAAAAAAAAAACAAATAGCGCTATAGTGCTTATTTGCTTTGTTTTCGATAGAATGAAAATAAAAGCACTATGCTGAAGATGGGCTCCGTTCTCCTATTTTGGATAACTCTAAAGCCCACAAATGGTGCAATCTTATAATTGAAGCATAAAACATCTTAAGATTTTCTACTAAGAGTATAAGAGAGTAGTGATCAAAAAGGATAATCAAATGATAAATCAACAGTGGTTTTTATTAGGACCTAACTGCCTTCGTTGATTCTCTTTTTCGCTAATAACGCTAATCATAACATACTAAATCATTTGTCTTGTGTTCGTATAGAAAGATTTAGCCATCCTCTACGGATTATAAAGCCTGTATCCGCAATAATCGGTACACAGAAGTACGGCTGCAGCTCTGTAATGAATCAGTAAAATTGGCCAAATAATTGACTGAGAACTCTTTGATGTTTGTTTATTATCTATGCCAAATTTCATAAAAATCAATGCATTACTTTTAAACCTGGATAAAAAACAAACAGACGTGGTATAAAGCATTTTGAACAATCTTGAACAATTTTCATTCGCATTGTGGATGGTTCTTCTACGCTACAGTTAAAAGTTCTGTGGTGATAATTATGAAATTTTGTTAGCAATTATAATACTCATAGAGACACTTTCTTGCAAAATTTCATCCACTTTTATCAATTGGTTTGAAAGCTACTGGTGTTGATATGGGTTAGTGTTAGCGATTTTTTTGTGTTTTTCATGTGTGATGTTTGCCTATTCATAACTTTTGAATTTATCTGCCAATTTTCATTAAATTTTCACAGAAGGTAGTTGATTATGTGTATATTATGTCTGCAAAATTTGATGATTATTGGTGTAGTACTTTCAATAGTACAATCGAAACAATAAAGGGTGCTGACTTATTGCTGTCTGAGGGGCTAAAATCACGTTTAGTCCCAATACATGTTTCGATTAAAAATCACGTTTAGTCCTAATACATGTTTCGATTATAACATTGTTGATAGTGCATCGATTTTTTTGAAATTTTGCCTATGCAACGAATTTAGATTAAGAGGTTTGTGTTCAAAATTTCAGCCATTTCCTTTCAAAAGTTACAGCGCTGACAAGCAAAACTAGGCGCACATTCTACTCTTTCATTGCTACAACAAAAAGTACTGCACTGATTCACATGGAATTTTGTAGGTGAAATGAACACATCTTAAGATGTTATGAGACCGAATTTGAGCAACTTTAATGTATCTATTACAGAGTTACAGCTGTATTTCTGTGTCCCGATTATTGCGGATACAGGCTTTAATTAAACAAGCTTTGGAAAACTCAATATACATTCTGTAATAAAGCAAGAAAGGCTCGATGAAAAGAAATTGATCATGTCAGTTAGGCCCTAATGAAAAATCAACCGAGTTTGCCGAACGACCTCAAGTAGATCGACTTGGTTGATGATTTATACCACCATACCAAGACTGGATTTGGCCATCAGTTTTTGGTTTGGTCATAACTCAGGAACGGAAAAAAATCACGTCTTGAAAATTTTACAGAATATAGCTTATGTAATACCATAGACTAATTTCAAGACCTCGATGTACCAAAGATAACGATCAAATTTTGTGTGTCCAGTCCGCCAATAATATTCATAACCGTGTATTTTTTCCGTGTAAATTGCATTTTGGGTAAATTATATTTAGCGTGTTACACTAATCTGACTGCTCTGACAGTAAAGGACTAAACATAAATTACGTAAAGTGGGTACCGAGGATTGTTCACAATCTGCGAACTTGACGGCGGAAAAAATCGCGACTATGACGCCTTCCAAAAATATATTTTTTTAGAATTTTTCCGGACTTCGAAAATAATTTTTCCGACTTTTCCAACCAATTTTCCTTAACCGTGGAAAATTTTGTGGAAAACAATTTTAATTTTGTATTTTTTTTTGATTGCTGGGAAAATTTGCATACGATTTCAAAAAAAAAACATTGTGTCTACGATGCTTTGTTCTTAAACTATGATTTTTCAAGATGGCGGCTGTTTAATAGAGTTTTTATCTCTAAAACCATTCAATATGGGTATATTTGGTATTGGGAAGATGTCCAAAAATTACGATTAAAGTATTCAAGATGACAATCAAAATATCTAAGATGGCGACTGAAAATTTAAGATGGTGGCTCAAAATTCAAAATGGCAGTTGTTTAATGGAGAATTAAGCTCTATAAACCATTCAATATGGGTATATTTGGTATGGGAAAAAAATCAAAAAATGAGTATTTTACTCAAGAAGGCGTCTCAAAATTCATGATTGCGGCTGTTTAATTGAGTTTGGGTTCTAAAACCATTCAATATGGGCAGAAGTCTGGAGTCCAAAAGTGGTGACCAGAATTTCCAAGATGCCGGACTTAAACCCAAAATGGCGGCTCAAAATTCAAGATTGCGGCTTTTTTCAAGAGCTTAAGGCACAATTATCAAGAACCAGGTAGAGTGGACTACGCGATTTTTCGGGCAGGTAAAGATAAACTGAGGAATTCGTTAAACCTGAATTTTTCGACGTTATTTTGATGCAGATGTGTCATTATATAAAAGAATAATAGTATTTTTGGAAATAATGCCAGAGATTTGAAATTGCAAGTGCTTGCAGGACATTATCTCGAAATCTTTGAAAAAACAGATGGTCCGGTCTGACTTAACGCCGATCATTTGTTTATGTAAAGCCGTTGAACTTGTTGAATTTGCATGATTTTCGGAATGAAGTGCATAATATGCATGAATGACATACACATTACCTCATCAGCACCGTGTTGCTCGATGCCATCATTTGTTCGAACATCATTCCCATTTGCATGTCAAACGTGTGATATGGCAGAGCTCGTACAAATCCAGCAGATTCAATATAGCCACACTGTTGTCTGTGCGCATTTGAAGAATTACACCGGTTTGATGAATTGCAAATTGAAGAACAAATAGCAATTTTGAGGACATCGATGTCAAAACCTGCTTATATCCTACTCCATCCATTCAGATTCTGTAGCGTTGAAAAAAACTGTGGAGGTCGCGCTTCAGACGTTCATATATATAGAAGAGAGGAATTACGTATATACTGTCAGGCCTCCTCCCACTTTTCGCCCATCGCAGTTTCCAGGTTTACTTTCAAGTTAATTTTTGTTATGTGATACTCCTAAAATAATTTCAAAACTTTCTAAAAAATGTCAGCGTTATTCGATTCATGACAGCTGAGAACTGCAGTAGTATTTTTTGAAAATTCGGAAGCACGGGAATATAATTATTAACCTAACATCGCATTTTCAAAGCAAAGCAAAATTCGAAATCTAAATTTTGGAAAAAAATAAACAAATTAATTTGACGTACAATAAAACTAATAGTGCGAAAAGTATTATTATCAATTCAAAATTCAAACTGCACAATCGAAATTCTTTGCACTGAGTCACAGTGGGCTGATGTGAGCAATAAAACGTGGCCAAAAGATGCTGTAAAATCGTGAATAAATTTTGCTTGTCATCATCTAATTTATGCTGAAGTTAGGTTTATAGTTATAACCCATAAACCAAACACTAATCGCAGTAAGATCTATCGCAGTGACCTCCTTTTCTTTATGACTTTTAAGACTTTTAAAAAACGCTTCAAATTAATCGGAGCATAAATGGTTTCTCAGCCTTCAAATAAAGAAAACGGTGTTATGCTCCGTAGTTAAAATAACAGATCAATCGATAACAGCACGCTCCAAAGAATAAGATGTTATTATAGAATCGCAACTGATTGTAGTTTATAGATAGTTTGAGAAATTAAAAAAAACTATTCAAATTTGGATTTAAACTTATTTTTGGGTGGAGATTTAGATTTTTCATACAATAATCTGGGCACTCTTAAAGAACCTCGTAAAGAACAAAACTGGCAAAGGAACCTAAATTGTAGAACACTAATCTGTCCCAGTGAGATGAAGAAGAAGATGATAAAAGAAGAAGATGAGAAAAGAAGAAGACGAGAAAAGAAGAATAATAAGAAAAAGTAGAAGAAAGAAGGAGACGAAGAAAAATAAGAACCGACCGGAAATAGAACCCCCCAAGCAAGAACGAATAACTGACACTTAACTGCAGCATACCAAAGTCAGGTATCATACTTAGACAAGGTATTGGTCGGTTACCCAGGTATAAGAAATAACTTATTTTGGTATTATGTAGGTATTGATAAAATACCTAAATGAGTTATTGGTTTGGTAGTGAGGACAGCTTGAGGTATTAATCAATTTTGAAAAAATCTCCATTTGTATGAAAAAAATGTCGATTATTATTAAGGTATTGCCATACCTGATGTCATTATTTACGTGTTATGCACAGAATACACACCAGTTATTATTTTAGGTATTTTACCTCTTATGCAGGGTTTCCTAATACCAGAGATGTCCATATCCTCAGTGTGGGAAAGAGAAATAGAAAATACACCACTCACGCTGTGCATCTGAACAGGAGCCCTTCTCTTATATGTGAATCCACCACAGCGATTCGGACGCGCGCAAGCTTGGTGGGTAGAAATAAATCTCTTAGCTCCCTGAGCACTAGGCCACACAACAGTGCGGCGAGAGCGATTTAAATTTCTCTTCGGTGAAAGTGTAAAAAATCACCCGGGTGCGCGCTCCAGTGAGGTTTTTGCGCCAGAGTGCGCGCTGCGGTGAATCGCCGGAGAGTTCTCGCCCCGGCGACACCATGGTGATAATTCGGTGACTGCTGGGTGAAAACACGGGAGAGCGCCGGAGAGCGATGCGCGCGAAAGAGTGAGCCACACTCGATCCAAGGCGGACGAGCAAGAGCACGCACTAGCGCTTGGTCTACCTACCACCCAAAACAAGAGAAACTGGCTTCTTGGTGTGGTGAAAAATGTTCCTATCCCCAGTGTGGTCGATAAACTGACGCCGCAGTGAATCGCTACGGTGAAATGCCATCTCTGCCTAATACCTCAACCAGGTTGTAGGTATTCGGTTTTCCATACCTGAGTTTGGTATTCTTCAGCTATTTTCTCCTGCTCGGGCCGTTACACTCAACATGGTCTTACTTCGGATATCGTCAGTCTCTTGCAATAGGGATACAACTAAAAATTTCTCATTTCTAAGAATTTGATGGCAAATGATGAAAAACTATGTAAACTTTCATCTCACAAAGACCCGTTCCAAAATTCGTTGAGAAACGCGAGATTTTGGCATTTTTACCAATTTTCCGCAATAAAGGCACAACTCAAAATCAGTCAACTTTTTCAATAGTCGTTGAAAAATAGCAATCCAAAATACATGAAACAGATAGTCCTTCATCCCTTTCCATGATACAACCATAAACAACTAATTCGTTTACTTGACAAATGTATAATGAGAGAAATAAGTGAACTTGGACGAGTTGCTTCAAGAATCCCAATTTTCAAACGTTTATTCTGAAAATTCACTTTTTTTGAGTTGTGCCCCTTTTACAGGAAACTGACGATATATCGATGGTTTTTAAATATGTTAAAGCTGACCGGAAAACAGTTCGAAATGTTATTTTGCCAAGCTATATCTGTTCCTGATTTATCTAGCAATCTTTAATTATCCACACATTTTTTTTCATTATCGGTTATTAAACAAGTACATAAAAAGTTGCTCTTCAATTACCTGAAGGTCACGGAATTCTTCTTGCTGAATTTGTTGCTGCTGCTGTTGCTTCCACTGGCACCGCCACCACTGGCGCTGCTATCACCACCAGCGATATTGACGTTGCTCATGTTCACCTTTGGGCAGGTTTTTTTTCCTGCCTCGCTGTTGACTAATTGTTGTTCACACTAGGTACGCGTATAAGTATATCACTTGCTTCCTTTTTCAGGTTTATCTGCTGCCGCGCCGGTCGTCGTCCTAAACTAACCGATCCGTCAGCAGAACAGCAACTGGTTTGATGTTTTTTCGTTCAGGTTAACCGAAAGCCGATATGCTACCTTTGTCTACTCAAATACTTAATACTGGTACCATAATCATGGCAATTCACAGCTATCGCTACACTATTCCCTGCTGGTGGTCCAATTGATATCGCCGATGTTGTATAGCTACGACGTATACCCAACAGAAGAGGGTGCTGCTGATATCATGGCAGTGAACAGTCTTTGTTGTTATGAAAAAGTATCAATAAATTATCACAAACTGATAGATTGAGGTTGTTGGAAAAGAACAGGCATTTGTATGACCATTTCATTTAGGCATTGATAAAGGGAAACTAGGATGAGTGGCATGCGTTCAACCAGGTACACTTAATTGCTGATTTTTTTTTTCAGGAAATCTGATATTCTGTGATGGGCTCACTTGTATGACAATGACCGACTGGACTATATTAGGTTGCACATCTGTGTATCAGATTCTGCTTATAGGTACTATGGGATGAGAATGAGACAGGGCCATTGGCGTAGGTAGGATTTTTTTATCTAAATTTTTGTGTCTTGCACGATAGAGCATGTGGCCGGTCCCATTCAACCACCGCGAAGCACGATTATATTGATGGAAACTATCATATTCTAATGAAAGTTTTTCTTTCATTGCAAAAAAATGTGTATGCAACTCGTTGCAAAACTCGATTTTTACAGCACGAGTTGTACATTTTTCCAACGAGGCTTGCATCTCGTTACATAAATAACTATCATGATGTTGCAGACGGTGTTGCCATAACAATCAAGAGTTATGACAATAAAATATTCTTGCCAAATGCATCACTTTCATTAGCGTCGCCGAGCATCTTCTCTCGTATTGAACCGGGCAAGAGAATGGACAGCACATTTCGGAAAGCGTTCCCGAGCACGTTGCTTCACGATGTGTTATACTCGTTGAGTGTAGCACAAGCTGAGTATAGACCACTCAGTGACTCGTGATGAAATTCCCAACTCTGCCTCCAAAGATACCTCAAGGATTTCCTCTTTAAAGATACCTCAAGGATTTCCTCTAGATATTCGCCCAGGGATTCATAGAGAAATTCCTCCACGATTTATTTAAAGGATTTCCGCAGGGACTCTTCCTGAAAGATATTTAGCGATTTTTCAAGAAAATCCCCCAGAAATTTCTCAAATGATTTCTCTAGAGATTTTTCCAGGAGTTTCTTGGACGATTTCTTAAGGAATTTCTCTAAAGATTTCTCCAGAAATTCTCTTAGGTATGTCTACAGGAATTCCTTCAGGAGTTCCTCTAGGGATTGCTCTAGGAATTTCACAACAAATTCTTTTAGGATTTCCCCAGGATTTTTTTAGGAATACCTCCAGGCATTCCTCCAGGGACTTCTATAGGGATTCATCCAGGCATTCCTTCAAGATTTAATCTTGGGACTCCTTTAGGAATACCTTTAAGAATTCCACCAGAAATTAGCCCAGGAATTCCTACAGAAATTACATCATGAATTCCTGCAGCATTTCCTACAGGAATTGAGCCAGAAATTCAATCAGATATTACTACGGACATTTCTCCAGGAATTTCTTTAGGAAATCATCCTCCCGGAGTTTGTACAGTGATTATTCCAAGAAGTCCTCTAGGGCTTCCTGCCTGAATTCCCCTTGAGATTCGTCTAGGGATTCCTTCAATGATTTCTTCAGGATCCTCCAGAGATTCCTTCAGAAATTCCCCCAGGAATTATTCAGGGTATTCCTTCAGGATTTCATCCAGGCATTTCCCCAGGAATACCACCAAGAATACCTCTAGGAATTACACAAGAATTTCTCCAGGAGTTGATCCAGAAATTCTTCCAGGCATTCCTTCAGAAATTCTTACAGCAACTCCTCTAGGAATTTCTCCAGGAAATCTCCCAGAGATTCCTTTTTTGAAATTCTTTCAAGAATTTCTTCAGTAATTCCTCCAGGAGTTTTTCCAGGGATTCCTCCAGGCCTGGTTTTCTTCCAGGATTTCCTTGAGGAATATTTCCAGAAATTTCTCCCTTAGGTATTCCTCCAGAGGTTTCTCCAGGAATTTGTTCTTCAAGAAACTCATCCAGGGATTTATCTAATGATTTCTTCAGGAGTTTCCCTGAAGATTTCTCAATTTCTCTAGAGATTTCTCCAGGAATTCTAACAGGCATGTCTCCAGGCATTCCTTCAGGAGTTCCTCTAGGGAATCCTCTAGGGATTGCTCTAGGAATTCTTTTAAGAATACATCCAGGTATTCCTCCAGGAGTTCCTCCAGGAATTTCTAAAGGGATTCCTCCAGGGATTCCTCCAGAGATCCATCCAGGTATTTCTTCAGAATTTATTCTGGGACTCCTAGAGGAATATCGTTAAGAATTTCACCAGGAATTACCCCATGAACTCCTGCAGAAATTACCTCAGAAATTCCTGCAAGAATTACTTCAGAAATTATTAAGGCAATTTATCCAGGAAATCATCCTGCCGGAGTTTATACACGCATTATTCCAAGAATCCAGGGATTCCTCCAGGAATTGGTTCAAGGGATTTATCCAGAAATTCCACCAGGAATTCCACCAGGAATTTACCAGGAATTCCTTCAGGGATTCTACTAAAGATTCTTCCGGAAATTCCTCCAGGAATCCCTCGGATGATGCCTCCAGTAATTCATCCAGATATTCCTCCAAGAATTCTTTCTGGAATCATGGATGGGAACACTCACTTGCAAAGAGTTACACTCACATGCTGTTTTCTCAGCTCAGAAGCGTGGAATCAAGAAACGATATATGGACGACTTTTGCCGTGTGATTTTGTCTAGAAGTTTCACGAATAGAGTAGGGGTCGTACACGGATACCGAAGTAATGAGAGAGCTGCAAAGACAACTCTCCACGAGGTGAATGTAAATTACACTCACCTCGTGGAGAGTCACTTTCGCAGCTCTGTCGTGGTTTTGGTATGCGTGTGGCAATTTGGCAAACTTTTAGATAAAATCACAAGGGAAAAGTTGGCCACAAATCGTTTCTTGATTGCACGCTTCTGAGCTGAGAAAACAGCAAGTGAGTGTTCCCAGCCCTGCCTGGAATAACTCCCGAAATTCCTCTGGGAATTTGTCTAGGAATTTATTTAGGAATTCTTTTAAAAATTTCTCCACGGATTTCTCCCAGAATTCCTATAGAGATTTCTCCAGAATTTCATTCAGAGATTCCTCCAGGAATTCTTCCAGGGATAGTTCCTCGGAAGTACCCCAAGAATTCCTCTAAGATTTCTCCAGGAATTCTCCCTGGAGCTCTGCCATTATTTTTCCAGAAGTTCCTCCAGGTATTACTCCTGAGGTTCCTCTAGAAATTGCTTCAGAGCTTCCTTTAAAGATTTCTCCAAGAATTCCCAAGGGATTTTTCCGAAAATCTCTGCAGAAATTTCTCCAAGGGTTCCTCCCGAAATTTCTCAAGAGTTTTCTTCAGAAAACTCTCCAGGGATTCCTCCCAGAATTCCTCCAGAGAACATTACAGGCATTCGTCCAGGAATTTCTGTACGAATGCCTTCAGAAAATCCTCCAATTATTCCTTCAGGGATTTCTGCAATAACTCTTCTAGCGGTTTCTCCAGGAATTCCTCCAGGTATATTTTCAGAAATTCCCCCAGAAAATTCTCCAAGGATTCCGCCAGGATTTTTTTCAGGGATTCCGCCAGGAACTTGTCCAGAAATTCCTCCTGGATTTCCTCTAGAGATTCTTTTAGAAACTGCTTCAGGATTTTTTCCAGGAATTCCTCCAGCGGTTTTTCCAAGAAGTTCTCTAGAAATTCCTTCAGGAATTCGTCCAACAATACCTCCAAGGATTCTTTCAGAAATTTGTGTAGGGATTTCTCCCGGGATTCTTCAAGCGATTTTGCAGAAATTTCTCCAAAGATTCTTCTCATATTTTCTCCAAGGATTCCTCCAGGTATACTTTTGGAAATTCCTACAGGTTTTACTCCAGGTATAACTGCAGAAATTCCTCTAGCAATTTCTTCGAGAATTCTTTCAGGGATTGCTCCAAGAGTTTTTTCAGGGATTGCTCCAGGAATTCCTGTAATGATGCCTTCAGAAATTTCTCTCTGGATTTTTTCAACACTTTAATCAGGGGCTCGATCAGAATTTTAGGAATCCGTTCATCATCTTTTCCAGGGATTCACCCAAGAATTTTTCAAGAATTCCCTGATGATTTTTTGAATTATTTGAAAAATTTCTAGAGGAATTCCTCCAGCGATTTATATTGGAATACTTTAAAATAATTTCAAAGGGATACAGGTGTCAGGAAATTCTCCAAGAATTCATCCAGGAATTCTTTCATCCACAGATTCAGGAATCAGATATTCAATAGTGCATCCATAAATTCTTTCAAGAATTCATCCTGCAATTGCAATTCTTTCAGGAATATATCCTGTTTTCTGTCACGAAACAATTGGTTCGACGAAGAGTGCAAAGCGGTTTTGGAGGAGAAAAACGCAATGCAGCGCGGGCGGTAATGCTGCAGCATGGAACGCGACAAAATGTGGAGCGATACAAACAGAAGCGCAAGCCACAGACCCGCTTCTTCCGGGAGAAAAAGCGCCGCCTGGAAGAAGCGGAGTGCGAGGAAATGGAACTGCTGTACCGTTCACATGAAACACGAAAGTTCTACAAGAAGCTCAATGCATCCCGCAGAGGCTTCGTGCCGCAAGCCGAAATCTGTAGGGATAAGGACGGGAGCCTCCTGACGGACAAACGTGAAGTGATCGAAAGGCGGGGGCAGCAGTTCGACGAGTCCACCGCACAGAGCTATGGAAAATCAGGGACGAGAACAGCTTTCCCGTAAAGCTTACCAGACTGATAAGAGCAACGATGGACGGTGTGCAGAACAGCGTAAGGATTTCGGGTGGACTATCCAGTTCATTAGAATCTCGACGGGGACTACTACAAGGTGATGGACTTTCCTGCCTACTATGGCAGCAATGTTACGATAGCCGAGCAGAAGGGAATAGCAACAGCATAATAAAATGCGTTATTTTGACAAAATAACTGAATAGTATGATCAGTTATTTTTGTGTTATTGACATAACATATTATATTATAAACTTGCCTGTCATAAGCGGCAAAATAACAAACATGATAACAAAAATGTTCCTGGAAGACCATTTCGATAACTTGTTTTGTTAGTTTCAATAACAACTTAAAAACAGTGAATTTGAAAAATATTTCATTAACAAATTTTGAAATTTATATGTTATTGATAACAATCCGAGAGCAACATTTGTTATGATATCAAACTCATAACAATGCAAGTTATAATTCTGTATTTTAGTTTACTCCGGAAATTTCTTCGATGATTCTTCAAAAATATCTTTTAAAGATTTCTTCAAACAGCTTCTCTAGAAATTAATCAAAATTGAATGATTTGATGGTGAAAACCGACCAAAAATCTTATGCTGTTGCGAGTGACTTAAACAGTAACAGTAGTTTTTTTTTCAAGTGTTGCTTTATTTACTGACTACTGTTTTGAATATGTAATGACAAAACAAGTTAAAAATTCAAAACTCAAAATGCGTATTATTATTTTACAAAAGTAAGTAACTTTCTACTTTTTTTAGTTTTTTAGCATTACTTTAAAAAGAGAGTAAATTTGCCATTCACTTTAAAGTGAGCTGATTCACTTTGTTTCAAACCACGTAAATCTCAAATGAAAAATCACAGACAAACAGACGTAACTCTTAGAGGAAATTCATCAAAAACTTTTGCCCGGTGTCATTTTCGTGAGTACACTGCCACCTGTTGGTAGAACCAGGCGCGACGCTGTCGGCCATGATGGATTTCGATTTGACGTTTTGCTAACACGCACACTACTACACAAATTGCCAGTAATTTTCGTTAGCATCATTCAGCAACGTGTTCACTAGCAAACGTCAAAGCGATCGAACACTAGCGCCTCTGGTGG
Organism: Aedes albopictus; assembly: GCF_035046485.1. NCBI lineage: Eukaryota > Metazoa > Arthropoda > Insecta > Diptera > Culicidae > Aedes > Aedes albopictus. The sequence goes on along the minus strand of NC_085136.1, from coordinate 137,572,355 downwards.
AACGATCGCGAAAATCAAATGAAATTTGAATTAATCGTTAAATGCATGTGCCAAGCTGTTTTGAAGAGTGTTACGTCTGTTTGTCTGTGGAAAAAGTTTTGATTTCAAAACTATTGTGCTATTGTTGATCATATATGTGTTCAGTCTCAATAGCACAATAATAGCAGAACTTTTACTGGAACAAAACATATTAGTGAAGTTAACGTTGATGGATGTATACCAATTGCTTGATCATAACAAAATGAGATTGTGCTGCTTTCTACGGTGAACCCAACATACTGAAAGTGGCTAAAGCTGGACAAATACGGTGGGCATGGCATGTTGCAGAAATGCCAAACAACACCCCTGCAAAGTTGGTGTTTGCTAACCATCCGGTTGGTACAAGAAAGCGTGGAGCGCAGAGAGCACGATGAGCGGACCAGGTGGAGTGTGATCTTGCAAGCGTTGGGAGTGACCGACGTTGGAGAGCTGCAGCTGCAAATCGAGTATTATGGTGGCAAATTGTTCATTCAGTGTTATCATGAATTTGATGTTGAACTAAATAAATGAAATGAATGAAAACATTTTATTTGACTGAAAGTTATGTTTCTTATACAATTAACAGTTAAGTGAAAGTGTGAGTGGTATCATAATCCTTAGGGCTTTACATTTAATATCTGCGTGAATTGTATTGTCCAATCACAGATTAGCGACTACGAAATGAACGTACATTCTTTATTCATGCTCAAACTCTCATTATAGTGTATTACATGAATCATGCGTTCAATAAACGCAGATCATGTTTCTGCCTTATACACAAATATTTATAACAATTCTCATGAAACCCTTAATCTGAATACCTGTTCATAGTAATCTAGTTGTATGATCGATAATAAAAAGTGATGGCACTTGAACTTTTTGTACGTGATATATGAACAATCAGTCGCAAAATATCAGCTGATTCACTGCCATGATCACAAGTTTTACGATGCTACATCTCTGTGCGATTTATTGGTTTGAACCAGATAAAGTACTGTGGAAAGAGTGAAGCTCGTACACTATTGCATTTCACCAACTAGCCAGGTAAACCGAACCTTTCAGCATGTGATTGATAGCCCTAGAAGGCTAATAACATGGTCACGACAGTTTGTTTATCACATTTGTCCACGCGGTGGCGGGCGGCGTTCGTTTAGCTCGGTATCAACACGCGACGTCATTTCACACCTACCGCCGCACAAAGGGGCCGATAATGTATTCGCACAACATAAATGGCTCACCACAACTACCGGGATCACGTCGCTCGTGAAGATCCACGAAATACAAACAGAAGCATGCTCAAGACCCCCTGTTTACGAGTTCGCGTATTTGAGAGCTTTATTATGACGGAGACGTCGAGACGACGACCACCAACACTGACCGAAAACTGACTCGAACGTGTTTCAGTCGAGACGACCGACGAGAAACTACCATAAACTGGCAATCCCGCGGCGACATGGAACTCGCCGCGATTCCGAGCACTGCTCGGGGAGCATGTTGGCTGTTGAAAAAAGAGCTGTTGAAAAGCTCGACAACGAGTTGGTTGGTGGAGGACGCACGGAGGAACGGAAGCCTCCATGGTGGTGACGCGGAGGGAAACAGGGCCGGGTTGGTACGACACGTTGAAGGCGGTTCACAACAGCCCAATGTTTGTAGATAAATTGGAGATAAACGACGGTAGTTGGTACCTACGAGCTTAGATGGGATCTTAGAGGTGCCGAGAGTTGCTCGACTGAAATAAATAAATCAACCTCATCAGAGAGGTACCTAATATGGACCGCGCAATTAGGATCGGATCGTTTTTTGAAATCACATTTTTTTTCTCGCTTCGCAAAGTAGATCATGTTCTATGATTGTTCGTTTACAGACTTATTTGGATTGGGACTGCTTAATCGGAAACAATTTCGGAAGGAAATAATCCTTAGGTACGTAATAACTGCTTTGAAGGGAACTTTTTTTTGTGTCACTCCAATCAGGTAAATATTTGTTTTAACCTGTGGTAGTTCATAGCATAGTATAACAACATTACAAATCATGTTGGAATAATAGGGTTTTGATTTTCACGAGATGGAAAGGGTTAAAAATTCTAGAACACAATCTGCGTAGGTATGTACTTGAGAGATTGATTGTATGTTGGTTTTGAGTTGAGATCATTCGCACATACAGAACCTAGTGAATGCAAATGAAACAAGCGAACCGATTTGTAAGAGCTATACTTCAGAGATAAAATCCAAGTTTATTCAGTGACACGCTTATACGTGTGATCGATTGGTTTGAATCGCTTGTCTCTGGGTAGACAATCATGTGTGTCAACAAACCGGCTCTAGACCTTGTGGCGACAAGGGAACTGCGCCATACCGGTGTGATTGTTGATCCGGATACCCTACATATATGATAATTTTGAAATGAATCCTTGCTTTTCGGCTTCAAGGGTCTGGCATATATAAAAAAGATAACCATATTCTATCCCATAATTATACACGTTAACGTTAAGCAATATAATTACTTCATACTATTAATGAAAAATAAACTCGATGCTACTGTAAGTTTTTGGGGATGGGGATAGACAAAATGATCGGAATGAGCATAATTTTATTTTCGAAAAATTGTTCCTTCTGGTTCTATGCTACGATAATCTCGTCGATGATCATGACGTCGCAGTTTCGCTGGTGATCTTCATGCGCCAGATGGAGGGCGCTTCAACCAGGATCAGCTTCACATGAAATGCAATATCTACATTTAGTGCCGGTTCTGAATTTCTGTATCTGAATATAGGTGACCTATTAGAACGCCTCATGGTCAGTCTTGTTCCACTATACCATTCCGAGCTTGTGTGTTTGGGCTTAGGAATCACCCTTAACAATCAACAAAACAGGCAGGACTACTAACATCCCTGACGCTCGCCATTTCTATTGCCGCTAAGCACTAAGCCTCTCCCAGGATCATCAAGAAGGCATTGTTTCAGGAAAGGTTCACATCACACGCTTGAGGTTAGCTACGGTGCCTTGCAACAACAAATATACTTACCTTACCGGTCAGACTAAGGCCTGAGTGTCTTTTGCTGCACGTAAGAGTCGTCTCCATTCTACTCGGTCCATGGTTGTGTGTCTCCAGTTCCGTAGTCTGCGAATGGTCCACAGATCATCTTCCACTCGATCGACCCATCTAGCTCGCTGCGCACCACGTCTTCTTGTGCCGGTTGGATTTCCTGCCACAATGCAACTTTGAATTTCTCTGCTGGTGTCGCGACATGTCGTTGTCGGCGGTAACCAATGAGCCCAAGTACACGAATTCTTCAACCGCCTCGATTTCATCACCGTCGATAGAAATTCGGAGTGGCGGGCGCGGTGATTCCTCCCTGGAGCCCTTTGTCATCATGTACTTTGTCTTCCACACATGAACGACTAATCTGATTCGTCTGGCTGAATTTTTTAGTCGGACGTACGTTTCCTCCATCGTCTCAAATTTATGAGCTATAATATCAATATCATCAGCAAAGCCAAGTAGCTGAACGGACTTCGTGAAAATCGTTCCACTCGTGTTTATCCTCGCTCTCTTTATTACCCCCTCAAATGCAATGTTGAACAGCAAACACGAAAGACCATCACCTTGAATTAACCCTTTGTGAGATTCGAAGGCACTCGAGAGTGTCCGTAATACTCGAACTACGCACATCACTCGATCCATCGTCGCCTTGTTCAATCGTATCAGTTTATCCGGAAATCCGTATTCGTGCATAATCTGCCATAGATGTTCTCGATCGATTGTATCATACGCTGATTTGAAATCGATGAGCAAGGGATGTGTGGGCACGTTTAGCGTTTTAGCGCGTTCACCCATGAATCCAGCCTGATACTGCCTAGCGAACTCTCTTGCAATCGGTGATAGACGGCACGGTTACAGAAGTTACACAGATTTGTGTACTACTAGATCAGCCTCACCGCTGTGTCAAATGTACACATATACTTTTCCGGCTCCAGCGCTGGCATGAAAACAAAATTAACAATTATTTTTGCATTGATCGATTCCTGATAATGCATGTCACCGTTTAGAGAAAATTAGTTATGAACTTTGCTCCCATACCAGCGCTAGAGCCAGAAAAGTGACTGTGTACATTTGACACAGGGGTGGAGGCTGATCTAGTAGTACACAAATCTGTGTACATTGTACACAAGCCTGTGTTGTTTCGTTTTAGGGTGGGCGGCATAAAATTTGAGAGAGTATCTTCTAGGTAGCGCTAGGTAGTGTGATCGCGCGATAGTTGCCGAAACCCAACTTGCCGCCCTTATTGTAGATGGGACACACGTTACTTTCCATCCATTATTCCGGTAATACTTCCTCCACCCAAATCTTGGTAATGACCCAGTGTAGTGCTCTCACCAATGCTTCTCCACCGTATTTTAGAAGCTCACTTGGTAGTTGATCTGTTCCAGTGGCTTTGTTGTTGTTCAACCGGCCAACCTCCTCCTCAATCTCTTGGAGGTTAAGGGCTGGAAATCTTTCGTGCTGCGCAGGTACTCCTAGATCTGTCATCACGACACCTTCAATGCTTCCAACGTCACCATTGAGGTGCTCGACGTAATGCTGCCGCCACCTCTCGACCACCTCAAGCACGTGAGAAGATTCCCGTGATTGTCTCGGCATATGTCGGCGTATGGCACGAAACCTCTGCGCGAGCGGTTCAGCATCTCGTGGAATTTCCGCGTGTCCTTAGCGCGGTGCAGCTCTTCCATCACTTCGCGATCTCGTTCTTCCTGCTGGCGCTTCTTCATCTGGAAGACTGAGTTCTGCCTGTTCTGCCTCTGTTTGTAACGTGCCTCATTCACTCTCGTACGGTGTTGCAGCATTCTCGCCCATGCTGCATTCTTCTAGTTTTTCAACTGTTCACATTCGCCGTCGCACCAGTCGTTTCTGTGATTCGGAGTCGCGATGCCTAGTGCTGTAGCCGAGGTACTACCTATGGCGGATCAGATGTCCCTCCAGCCATCTTCGAGAGTATAGCTGCGCCAAGCTGCTCTTCCGTTGGTAGGGCCAACTGCCAAGCTGCTGCGCGTAGTCTTGAGCCAGTTTTACGTTGCGCAGCTGTACGATCTTGAGCCGCGGCGTTCGACTTCGATGCGTGATAATAACCGTCGAAAGTTTTGATCGCATGAATACAGCGATTAGGTAGTGATCCGAATCTATATTAGCACCACAGAACAGATGCGTATCTTCGAACAAATTTGAAGTTTCGAGGTTCGCTAGTGTTCAGCATCAAATGAGCAGTGCTTTTCGTAAAGAATATTCACTCCCGTGTTAGCACTGCGGTATGTGCGGACATTGGTTATATCCGAGAAGTCGACAATGATTTTTCATAAGGGCCTAACTGACTTGATCGATTTCTCTTCGTCGACTCTCTCTTTCACTAATAACTTGATCAAAACAAACAAAATCATTATTCTTTTTGTTTCTATAGCTCAATACACATTCTGTGTTAACACAAAGAGAGGATCGATGAAGAGAACTCGAAAATGTCAGTTGAGCCCAAATGAAAAATCAGTGTCGAAGTATTTACCGTCGATTGGAACGTGATCGGTTTAGTTTTCTGTTTGTTGGTCGGATGATCTCCAGGTGGCTTTATGGATATCTTAGTGGGGGAAGAAGGTGCTTCAGACTACCATACCACAGGAGGCTGCAAAGTTTACGCATCGCTGGCCGTTATCATTTGATACGGCGTGCAGGCTGTTTCGCCCGATTACCGGTCTGTACATTTCCTCCCTTCCTACCTGCGCGTTCATGTCGCCGACAACGAGTCCCCGAGGGGGGACGGATATTGCTGGTGTGTACTACTTACGAGGATTACGTGGTCGCTAAAGTAAACGGGGTCTACTTCTGCAGCTGTTATGAGCTTCCGCGGTGGACGATCGAGCACTTCACGCAGATGTTGTATGGCACGGTAAAGGCTGGGTATGCTGCGCAATTCAGATTCCACCCAGTCAACCAGTGATCGTATAAGATGTTGAATAAGATGTTAAAGTGGAGGTGATATGCGTACAATTTACATGCGCCTTAATGGAGGCATGCACGCATATAGCCTCCACTTTATCATCTTATGTAACATTTATACGATTACTGGTTGGTTGTTCTTACCACAAAAAACGGGTGGCGATCTCCTACGTTGTGTCCTTTTCTATTTTCAGCTTTTCCTTCCACAGGACGACGGTGTGAGCACTGATGATAGGGTGCACAGGTGAGTATGATTTCGTATTTTTTCTTTTCAGGTTCCACGACAGAATGACGGCGATGGCACGGACGAAAACCACAGGCACGGAATCTTCTACGTAGTACAAATCAAAGGCACTAAACTGATCACTTGCTTCTAGTCTTTATTAATACACAGAAAGTATAACAAATTGTGTTCTGAACATTAATCTTCTTTATTACGCGACGACTAGTACTCTTACACTTCTGCTCTTCAAGCGAACCCAAATAGAACTGACCTGCCTCAACAAATCACTTTCGCTTTCTACCGACCAACCTGATCGCTCAGTGGTCTGCTAGTGGGAAACCATTTACATGGAGCCCATAAGATCGGCAGCGCTCGGGTGCAGTGTTGCCAGAATCGTGAAATATAATATAAATAGTAGCGCAATCCGAACCGGTTAGTGCGGGAGCTATGGCGCAACTCTGCTATGATAGAACATACCCGCCGCCTTGAATAACATTCAACTATCAACAAACCAAGCAAACAAATCAACAAAAAATCGTACATGCACAAAGTTTTTCTTAATTCTAGGCATAATTTCTACGTTTCTTCGTAAGAACTTAATCTAAAGTAGTTGCCAGTTGGAGATCATCGTTGGATGTTGGAACGTTGTCACCGGAAACCGATGAGACGAAGGGCAGCAGGCAAATTTTTGCAATTGGTCGTTTGATTACACCTTTCGCAGTCAGCAACGAAACGACGCGAGTGACGTTGTCGTTCCCGGGATGGATGGCGACTATACGAGCCAAAGGCCAGCGGAGTGTTGGCTGTTGTTCATCGACGACGATGACAAGTTGTCCCAGCAGAAAGTCCTCGTTCCTAGAATGACCCTTGGTGTCCTTTTGCAGCTCCTGGATGTATTCCTTCTGCCAATGGTGCCAAAATCGTCCGATATGAGACTGAAGTTTCCAGTAGTGGTCCAGCTGACTGGTTGGAATGGTGCGAAAGTCTGGGTCGGGCAGGGCTAGAAGCGACGTACCGACGAGGAAGTGTCCTGGAGTTAATGCGGCCAAATCGTCGGGATCCTCGTTCATTGGAAGCAGGGGCCGCGAATTCATTATCGCTTCTATCTGTGCCAGAACAGTGCTCATGTCCTCATAGGAGAGCCGCGTCGTGCCTATCTGTCGATACAGATGCTTCTTCGCCACCTTGATGGCCGACTCCCATAGCCCGCCGAAATGAGGAGCTTTTGGAGGTGTAAAATGCCAAGTAGTTCCTTCGGCAGCACAGGTCGATACGATTTCCGCTTGGATTGTTTCATTGGCGAGCATAGCATACAATTCGGCGATGTCGTTGCTAGCCCCTTCAAAATTCTTCCCGTTGTCCGAATGGATATCCGAGGGACGGCCACGGCGAGAGATGAACCTCCGAAGAGTGGCCAGGAAAGCAGACGTGGACAGTTCGCTGACTAACTCTAGGTGCACCGCCTTCGTTGCGAAGCACACGAAGAGGCACAGATACGCTTTCGTGGGAGCAGCTCGTTTGTGGATGGCCTTGAGGTAGAAAGGCCCAGCATAATCAACTTCGACTACGCTGAATGGACGACTGGGAATCACTCGGGCGGCAGGTAGCTGGCCGATTTGTTGCTGAGCAGCCACCGGGTTGAGACGATAGCATCGGAAACAAGCACGAACTACATTTCGCACTAGTCTGCGGCCGTCGATCGGCCAAAATTCTTCGCGCATTGCTGCGAGCAAGGCACGCCCGCCACCGTGGAGAAGCTTCTTGTGGTAGTGCTCGGCTACCAGGCGCGTGAAAGGATGTGATTTGGGAAGGAGTGCAGGGTGTTTGCTTTGGTAGGGCAGTTTAGACAGACTTAGACGGCCTCCCACTCGCAATACTCTCTCTGGGTCGACGAATGGGCTCAACTTTCGAAGGGGAGAACGCTTTCCAACTACTTGACCATCTTGAAGGGCTTTTATTTCGGTGGCAAAGGAGTCATTTTGTGCAAGGCGAACTAGGGTCGTTTTGGCTTCCGCTAACTGTTGGGGAAAGAGGCTGACGGTAGTGGTAACTTGGTCTGATTCTGGCTGAGTACGAGTTTTGGCACGACAATTCGCAACGAAACGCTGACAGTAAGCGACGACGTGGAGCAGGCGAGTGTAGGAGGACCATCGTAGGAACAACGAGTTGATCGGTGGTGACGTTGCAGTTGCCGCTGCGGAAACCGCTCGAATTTCAAGGTCTTCTTCGGGTACGTTTGGAGCTTCACATGTTGGCCAATACTGTGCCTGACGGGCTAACCAATCGGGTCCGCTGCGCCAGAGATTGCTTCCGACGAATTCCGCTACTGTCATTCCGCGTGACACCAGATCGGCAGGATTTTCGTAGCCAGCGACGTGATTCCAGATACAGCCATGGGTGAAGTGTTGGATCTCTGAGACCCGATTACCGACGTATGTCTTCCAAGTGTTCGGAGGCGAACGGATCCACTGCAGCGTAATGGCAGAGTCGGACCAGAAAAACGAGGTGGAAATGTCGATGCCGATAGCTTTCTTGATCCGATCGTAAAGATGGGCACCTAAAACTGCGGCGCAGAGTTCCAAGCGTGGAAGACTAACTCGTTTTAGGGGTGCCACACGCGACTTGGATGCCAGCAGGCAAATACGAGTCTGACCTTGCGCGTTCTCGCAGCGGGCGTAGATGCATGCACCGTACGCCGATTCTGAAGCATCGGAGAAAGTGTGTAGCTGGATCGTTGAGTTTGGCAAGAGTGCATAGCGGTCGACACGGTATGAGGAAATTTTCGGAAGTTCGCTGCGAATGTTCTCCCACTTTTGCTGGACCTGTTCCGGAACGGGATCGTCCCATCCGCAAGATAACAGCCAGAGCTCCTGCATAAAAATCTTGGATTTCACGACGACCGGTGCGATGAGACCAAGTGGATCAAATAATCGTGATATGGCCGACAAAATGGAACGCTTGGTGGGTGGTTTGCTGTTCTCATCGACACTGGAGTCGAAGCGCAAGGTGTCCGCTTCCGGTTCCCAACAGATTCCTAAGGCTTTCACGGTTTCGTTAGGGCTGAATTCGAGGGACGACTGAGTACCAATTTGGTCGTCTTTCAGGCCCTGCAGAACATCGAGCTCATTGGACGTCCATTTTCTCAGCTCGAAGCCTCCCTTGGCCAGTAGCTCGCTCATTTCCGTTCGCAGTCGAATAGCCTCTTGAACAGATTGTGCTCCTCCGATGAAGTCGTCGACGTAAAAGCTCTTGCGCAACGCAGGACCGCCAAGGGGGTACGCCTCGCCTTCGTCATCCGCCAGCTGTTTCAATGTGCGTGTTGCAAGGTAGGAAGAAGGCGCCAAGCCGTACGTAACGGTGAGCAATTCGTAAACCTGTACTGGAGAACTTGGAGTGAATCGAAAAAAGATGCGAACGAGCGACCTGTCGTCCGGATGCAGCAAAACTTGCCTGTACATTTTGGCAATGTCGCCTACCACGGCCACCTTGAAGGTTCGGAAGCGAATCATGATGTCCAGCAGATCATCCTGTACCACCGGGCCCACGGAAAGTGCTTCGTTTAGGGAATAGCCTGTCGAAGTCTTTGCCGAAGCGTCGAAAACTACTCGAACTTTGGTGGTCGAGCTGGAATCTTTGAAGACTGGGTGGTGCGGAAGATAGTAGGCTACTGCAGGTTCTTTTTCGTGCGTTCCTACCAAGCGCATGTGGCCAAGGTCGAGGTATTCCTGCATAAACGCGTGGTAATCTTCCTTGAGTTTTGCGTTCCGCTCAAGGCGCTTCTCCAAGAGCTGGAAACGGCGTAGCGCATTGGCTTTTGATGCTCCAAGCTTGACGTCGAAATCAGGTTGACGAGGCATTCGAACGATGTAGCGGCCTTCGTCATTGCGCTCGACCGAAGACTGGTAGACTGTCTCACAGTGCCGTTCTTCCACAGAGTAACCGTCGTTGAGGACCAATTCTTCAGTTTTCCAGAAGCGTTCAATGCTTTCCTCGAGGGAAACCATCGAAATAGTTATGGAACTGGATGCAGAAGTGCCGGAAGTGGAGTCTGGGTGGATTTGAGTAGAAGAACCAGCGACTATCCAGCCGAAAACGCTATCAACGAGGACTGGAAGTTTTGCAGCCAACTGTAACCGTCCAGCACTGGGGAAGAACGAATAGAAATGCCTCGCACCGAGTACCAAGTCAATTGGCTGCGACTTGTTGAACGAAGGATCGGCCAGCACCAGTTCCTTCGGGATATTCCACCCTGCCGTAGAAATATTCTGTGAGGGAAGGTCTGCTGTGACTTTGTCCATCACCAAGAAGTTGACATCACACGAGAATGGCTGATTCTGCGACCGAATTTCGGTGTAGACTGACTGGCGCACAGGCTTGGACAATTTACCGGCACCCTGTACCGTAATGTTGACGTTGCTGCGCCGCAGACGAAGCATGCTGGCGAGTCGCTCGGTTATAAGATTTGGCTGTGAGGCGCTGTCCAAAAGAGCGCGCGCTGGATGTTCGTGACCGAAAGCGTCGGCGGTATTTACGATGACGGTGAGCAAAAACACATTGTCTCTTTCGTGGTGACGAGGAACGCTAGTTTGAACCACTGGAACCTGACCATCTGTTGCGATCACCAGAGACTGTTTGGAATGCTCTGCTGGAGAAAACGAGTGATTGATCACCGGAGTTGACGAGGTGGTGATGGGAAGCGTTGCGCTGTCGTTTGAGGACCTGCGGCTGGCATCCGGGGCTGCGTAGTGAAGAAGACTATGGTGCCGACGATTACAATACCTGCAAGTGAGTTCCGATGGACAGTTGCGATTGGAATGATCGGATTTCAAGCAGTTAGTACACAGGCGCTTCGCGTTGACAATCTGCTGACGTTCAGAAAGCGGAAGACGCTGAAATTTGAAACATTTGCCCAAAGGATGTGGCTGATTGCAAGCTGGACATCGTTTCGTTGTGCTAGCAGTGGAAGAGCACGACGAAAGACGAATCATCGGTATTTGCTTCTTCGACGACGACGCGGTAGGTGGAGCGGAACCCGATGGTGCATGGTGATTCACAGAAATCGACTCCAAAACCCGAATTCTCCGTTGCAGGAACCCAATCAGGCAGTCGTAGTTTGGATCTGTCACCGTCGACGCATGGTCCTCCCACACCTTGAGTGTGTCGTCGTGTAGTCTCGTGCAAAGCAGGTGTTCGAGAAGGCTGCTCCACGAATCGGTAGGTTCTCCAAGCTGCCGAAGGACTTTCACATGCCGTTCGAACTCGTCAACCAACCCATGAAGTGTCGTAGCGGACTCCTTCTTCATCCGTGGAACATCGAAGAGTGCCTGGAGGTGGCGCTTCTTCATTAAATACTCGTTGGAGTAACGACCTTTCAGTGCATCCCAAGCCAAGTTATAATTAGCGGAACTGATCGCGATCGACTCGATGGACTGCGCAGCTTCTCCTTTTACAGCTGCCCTTAAGTAGTGGAATTTTTGGATGTCGGGCAGTTCAGCGTTCGAATGTATCAAAGCGACGCATGAGGCGACTCTGAAGGTCAAAGACCTAGACGAGATCACCGAAGCGGAAGAGCTCGTCACGGCACTGCGGCAACAGTGCGATGTTCAGGTGGCCGCCACAGCCGTCAGGCTGCGGAAGGGGCCAGCAGGGACACAGATAGCTCTGGTTCAGCTACCTGTGGCGGATGTTAAAAAATCCGTTAAAGTAGGGAGTATTAAGGTGGGCTGGTGTGTTTGTCACCTGACATTCCACGAGCCACCTGAGGTTTGCTTCAGGTGTCTGGAACCAGGACACAAGTCGTGGGACTGCAAAGGCCCCGACAGGCGCAAACTGTGTAGGCGATGCGGCGCTGAAGGCCATAAGGCCCAAAGCTGCACGAGTCCGCCCATCTGCATGATATGTACCGGGAAAACCTCGAAAAACAGACACGCGATGGGTGGTCCAGGGTGCCCGGCCTTTAAGAAAGCCGCAGTGAGCAACAAATCACAGTGCAGGTAACGCAGCTGAACCTGAACCACTGTGATGCGGCTCAGCAACTGCTTTGTCAGGCGGTTTCTGAGTGGGAGACGGATATCGCCATCATTTCGGACCCATACCGAGTACCCGCCGGCAACGGCAACTGGGCCTCGGATGGGACCAGGAAAATGGCGGCGATATGGACGACGGGTAAATACCCCGTGCAGGAGTTGGTGTCTACTACCTATGAGGGCTTCGTGGTCGCCAAAGTAAACGGGGTCTTCTTCTGTAGCTGTTATGCGCCTCCGCGGTGGCCGATCGAGCGGTTCACGCAAATGCTGGACCGCCTAACGACCGTGCTAACAGGGCGAAGGCCGGTGGTAATAGCGGGTGACTTTAATGCCTGGGCTGTGGAATGGGGAAGCCGTTTCACGAACCAGCGGGGTCAGATCCTGCTAGAAACACTGGCCATCTTAGATGTCGACTTGGCTAACGTCGGTACCAAGAGTACCTATAGTCGAAACGGAGCGGAGTCAATTATTGACGTGACCTTTTGTAGTCCTGGCCTAACAAGTAGTTCGAACTGGAGAGTAGATGATGGCTACACTCACAGCGACCACCTGGCGGTTCGCTACAGTATCGACTACAACAACAGCAGACAGCGGATAGAAGAAGAGGCGGCTAGGCCAAGGCCAAGCCCTCGTAGGTGGAAGACATCATACTTCGACGAAGAGGTATTTAGGGAAGCGCTCCGCCGTGAGCGAAACTTACTCGGTTTAGACGGCGACGAGCTGGTAGCGGTGCTCTCACGTGCGTGTGATGCGACCATGCCTAGGAGAGTCCACCCTAGAAATGGGAGGCCACCGGCTTACTGGTGGACCGACGCGATTGCGGACCTGCGCCGCGCCTGCCTACGGGCTAGGCGGCGGATGCAGCGAGCACGATCAGAGGAAGAGCGAAACGAACGGCGGGTGGTGTTCGCCGCTGCATAAGCCGCGCTCAAGACCGAGATAAGAGCAAGCAAGAAGGCCTGCTTTGAGGGTCTCTGTCAGAGCGCCAATACGACCCCGTGGGGTGATGCCTACAGGATCGTTATGGCCAAGACGAGAGGTGTGATGGCTCCTACAGAGCAATCTCCAGAGATGTTGGAGGGGATCATTGGAGGACTTTTTCCGCGTCATGATCCTAGTCCTTGGCCTCCTTTCGTAGGACAGCCGGGGACTGGGGCTGGCGATGAGGAAAGGGTCACCGATGTGGAACTTGCGGGGATAGCTAAGTCCCTTAGCGTAGGTAAGGCCCCAGGTCCGGACGGAGTTCCGAACCTGGCCTTAAAAGTAGCTATTGCAGAAGCTCCCGAGATGTTCAGGTCTGCTATGCAGAAATGCCTGGACGAGGGAGTTTTCCCAGAAGCTTGGAAGAGGCAGAGCCTGGTACTATTGCCAAAGGCGGGGAAACCACCCGGAGACCCGTCGGCATATAGACCAATATGCTTGATTGACACGGCGGGGAAGGTGCTCGAAAAGATCATCCTCAATAGAATGTTGAAGTTCACTGAGGGCGTAAATGGTCTCTCGAGCAACCAGTATGGCTTCCGGAAGGGGAGGTCCACCGTAGACGCTATCTTGTCGGTTACAAAAACCGCCGAGAAAGCACTCGAGCCTAAGAGGAGGGGAATTCGCTTTTGCGGGGTAGTGACTCTGGATGTAAGGAATGCATTTAATAGCGCCAGTTGGGCTGCTATTGCTGATGCGCTCTTGCGTCTGGGGATACCGGAGTACTTGTACAAGATTCTCGGAAGCTACTTCCAGAATCGCGTACTAGTATACGACACGGAGGTGGGTCGGAAGTGCTTTCACATAACCTCAGGAGTCCCGCAAGGTTCCATCCTGGGTCCGGTGTTATGGAATGTCATGTACGACGAGGTGTTGAGGTTAGAGTACCCAGTGGGAGTGGTGATTGTCGGATTTGCCGACGATATTACGCTCGAAGTCTACGGTGAAACGATCGAGGAGGTGAAGTTGACTACCGACCACTCGATCAAGGTTGTGGAGGCGTGGATGCGGTCCAGAAAACTGGAGCTGGCTCACCACAAGACAGAGGTGACGGTTGTGAACAACATGCAGTCGGCGCAGCAGACGGAGATCAGTGTAGGAGAGTGCACTATCCTGTCGAAGCGCTCTGTCAAGCACTTGGGCGTGATGATCGACGATAAGCTTACCTTCGGTAGCCACGTCGATTATGCCTGTAAAAGAGCCTCCACAGCTATTGCGGCACTGTCCCGGATGATGTCCAATAGCTCAGCGGTGTACGCCAGTAAGCGCAAGCTTCTGGCTAGTGTTGCTACGTCCATACTTAGGTATGGCGGCCCGGCGTGGGGTACCGCGCTAAGTACTGAATGCTACCGACGGAAGCTGGAAAGTACTTACAGGCTTATGTGTCTGAGGGTTGCAAGCGCGTACCGTACCGTGTCACACGACGCTCTCTGTGTCATTACTGGTATGGTGCCCATCAGCATTCTTATCAGTGAGGATATGGAGTGCTTCGAAATGCGCGGCACAAGAGGCATACGCAAGACTGTCAGGATGGCCTCTATGGTCAAATGGCAGCGCGCGTGGGACAGTTCCACCAAAGGAAGGTGGACCCATAGGTTGATACCGAGGGTAGATAGTTGGATTAATAGGCGCCATGGGGAAGTTTCATTCCACCTGACACAGGTCCTTACAGGTCATGGTTGCTTCCGACAGTATCTACACCGTTTCGGGCATGCGGATTCTCCCGAATGCCCAGTGTGCAATGGTTTAGAGGAAACGGCGGAACACGTTTTGTTCATGTGCTCGCGTTTTCGCACAATGCGTGACCGCATGCTTGCCACATGCGGGGAGGACACAACTCCGGACAACTTGGTCCAGAGAATGTGTAGGGATGAGATTAGCTGGAATGCCGTTTCAACGGCTATCACCCATATCGTCTGGGAGCTACAAAGGAGGTGGCGCGTGGACTCGGAGAATGGCTAGTCCAGATGCAGTACAAGAGGTGGTCCAGGGGTTCGAAGTCGGCTTCGTAGGTCATACCGGTGCCCTGCGGTCGAGATCGACCCTTACAGCGATTAAGTGGCCGCGGAGAGGAAGTCCCGGTAGCGGTGCTGTCGTGGCGTCAGTCTACTGGGTTGGATCTGAGCCCGTGGTTGGAAAGGGGTCCCCGGCAAGGGTCGGGGTAGGTGAGACCCTGCTGTCTGCAACCTACGGATGCAGCTGATTAGGCCTGAAGGGTAGTGATACCCTTGCCTTCAGCAGGTCAGATCGGGTTGCATGTGGGCATCAGTTCTTGATGTCCGCTCAGCAGTAGGGCGCGGGCGGGGTTGACCCTGCCCGCCTTCCGAGGACAAAGGGAGTGGCGAGGACCACTCGGGAAACTGGCTAAGCGCCAGCATGCTATCGTGATGGACTCTCCAGTGCGAGTCATCGATGTTCGTTGCTGCTAGGCTACGGCAGCTAACCTTGAGGGTGCGATATGCACTAGCCCCTCTCTGAAGCAATACCTTCTTGGTGGTTCCGGAGAGACGTAGGGTTTGGCGACCATAGGAATGTGTTTTAGTGGGTCGAGGAGAGAGTAGTCCTGGCTTCTACCGGCATTGTAGAAGACGGCCTCATCCCCACACTACCCTAACCTTCCTGTTAGGGTGTCTGATGAGCAGATTTATCCCCCTATGGTTTAGAAGGAAAAAAAAAAAAAAAAAAAAGCGACGAACGTATCGTGGAAAGTGAGCCAGTGCTGGTAATCGCCGTCGAATTCCGGAAGCGAAATAGTTGGAAGCTTGATCCCAGAGAGAGCGGAGTTAGTTTGAGCGGAACAAGGATTGCGAGCGTTCATATGAGTGGGAGGCATTTTAGAGAGTAAGTCTGCTTTTATTGCGAAAAGCCGGGTTTCATAGCCAGCACGAACATCAGCATGCAATGCCCTACCTTCTGCTGTCCTTTCCGTATCCTCAAGCTGGCCCTGCACCGCTTCGAGGTTAGACCAGATGTTGTCGACGTGGCTCAGTCTCAGCGGTACTTGTCCTTGGTCCCGTCCTGCATCGTAGTTGGCGACGAAAGCCTCTGCCCGACCCAGAGTAGCGAGCAGCGTGTCTCTCCTCGCGATGAGCACCTCGCAGTCTGCCATGGTAGAGGCTCGACAGCTCAAATTGATCGTTGTAGTCAGCGAGATCTTATCCAAGGCAAAGCGTGCCTTGAATTATCAAAAAACGTTAACCGGAACAGTCTCGAGCGCCGTCCGCGCTATTCGTGATCCAAATCGCCGAAATAGTTCCAGGGCGTCGAGGTGTCTGGTAGGAATCGTCCTCAAAAGCGAATGGAAATCCGTGGGTGATTGTTGGTTGGTGGCGAAGTCTTCCTCAAAATGGCGTGAGGGCGGATGTACACCAGCACGTAGAGTCCCGAAACGGCCGGGTTAGTGGCCAGATGTAACAGTCGGAGTGATGTAACAAGGGCCAGTGATGATCCAACTAACATTTAATCATCAGGTCGTCGGTTGCTTGAAGAGATGGCGCCGTGGGGGCTGGCAGTAATGGCGCAATTTGCCCGCGCGATGCACGTGGCTCGTAGAGGTAGTTAGCGGGGTGTCCAGAATGCCAGGAATGACCAAAAGTGCATGGAATGGAAGAAACAAGCGATCTAAAGGGTACCTGTGAAACCCTGGGAAGAAAATCGGACAGGTAATTACCTTGCGCCCGATAAATCGAGCCTTGAATCAAATTCAATTTGCAGCAACACGAACAGCGTCCCCGTTGTCGTCTCAGGGATGGTGAATGTAATGGCGCGACCACAGCGGTGGATTGTTCTAGACCACGCAATGGCGGGTGCCAAAGGAACCTTCTAGAACGTTTTCCGACCGAGATCCTGGTCACGGCACCAATTTTATGGTTGTTCTTACCACAAAAACGGGTGGCGATCTCCTACGTTGTGTCCTTTTTTATTTTCAGCTTTTCCTTCCACAGGACGACGGTGTGAGCACTGATGATAGGGTGCACAGGTGAGTATGATTTCGTATTTTTTCTTTTCAGGTTCCACGACAGAATGACGGCGATGGCACGGACGAAAACCACAGGCACGGAATCTTCTACGTAGTACAAATCAAAGGCACTAAACTGATCACTTGCTTCTAGTCTTTATTAATACACAGAAAGTATAACAAATTGTGTTCTGAACATTAATCTTCTTTATTACGCGACGACTAGTACTCTTACACTTCTGCTCTTCAAGCGAACCCAAATAGAACTGACCTGCCTCAACAAATCACTTTCGCTTTCTACCGACCAACCTGATCGCTCAGTGGTCTGCTAGTGGGAAACCATTTACATGGAGCCCATAAGATCGGCAGCGCTCGGGTGCAGTGTTGCCAGAATCGTGAAATATAATATAAATAGTAGCGCAATCCGAACCGGTTAGTGCGGGAGCTATGGCGCAACTCTGCTATGATAGAACACTGGTTGTCTGGGCATTGTGATCCACTAGCCTCTGCCCAGCAACTCCTATCCCTACCTACTCGTGATACCGGCCGGAAACTATGAGCAACCTTAGGGAAGATCGGGTAACCAACCCCGGTGGGAGCTTTGGTCGTTGGCTGACAGGGAAGGGGGGGGGTTTGCTTCGGCAAACCTGAGCGTCTGTTCTCCAGGAGGAGCGGCTCACAACAGCGTCTGATCCCCATGTTAGGGGCGGCTGCTCTACGTCCGAGTGCCAGGGTAGAACTTTAAGCTCAACTGTGCACTATGATCCTCCGGAAAGTAGGAGGTGTCAGGCCCTACGAGCCAACCGTAGCTTGTACGCGAGTACGATCGCTGCCCAAGTCAAGATCATCATAGGATCATCATAAATGCTCAGATAGACCAGGAGGAGAAATCCAGTCCGACGATTGGAAAATTCAGCGCCCACCAGCAGACGAACGAAAACGGCCCACGACTCATTGGTTTCACCACCTCCAAAAATATGACCATACGTAGCACTTTTTTCCAACACCGCCTCCCTTATCGTTACACCTGGAGATCACCACAGCAGACGGAATCTCAAATCGATCACGTTCTGATTGACGGACGGCACTTCTCCGACATTATCGACGTTAGGACCTATCGTGGCGCCATCATCGACTCCAACCACTATTTGGTGATGGTCAAACTGCGCCCAAAACTCTCCGTCATCCACAATGAAGAGTGCAGAACGGTTTTGGAGGAGAAGAACGAAGCGAGGGCGGTAATGCTGCAGCAAGGGACTCGACAGAACGTGGAACGTTATAAACAGAAGCGGAAACAGCAGACCCGCCTCTTTCGGGAGAAAAAGCGCCGTCTGGAAGAAGCGGAGTATGAAGAAATGGAACTGCTGTGCCGTTTCCAAGAAACACGGAAGTTCTATCAGACGCTCAACGCATCCCGCAACGGCTTCGTGCCTGAGCCGAAATATGCAGGTATAAAGACGGAGGCCTCTTGACGGACGAACGTGAGGTGATCGAAAGGTTAGGGCAGCACTTCGATCAACACCTGAATGGCGTGGATAAAGTTGGTACGGGAGACCACGGCTAAAGAGGAAACGACGACGCCAGTGCAGCGGAGGACGGAAATAAACCAACTCCCACGCTGAGGGAAGTTAAGGATGCCATTCATCAGCCCAAAACCAATAAAGCAGCTGGTAAGGATGGTATCGCAGCTGACCTCGTCAAGATGAGCCCAGGAAAGTTGGCCACCTGTCTGTACCGGTTGATAGTCAGGATCTGCGAAACCGAACAGCTACCGGAGGAGTGGAAGGAAGGGGTAATCTGCCCCATTCTCAAGAAAGGCGACCATTTGGAATGTGAGAGCTTCAGGGCGATCACTATTTTGAATGTTGCCTACAAAGTGCTATCCCAGATCATCTTCCGTCGTCTGTCACCGAAAACGAATGAGTTCGTAGGAAGTTATCAAGCCAGCTTCATCGACGGCCGGTCGACAACGGACCTGATCTTCACTATACGGCAAATCTACCAGAAATACCGTAAATATCAGGTCCCAACGCATCACCTGCTCATCGACTTCAAAGCGGCATACGACAATATCGACCACGCAGAGCTATGGAGAATCGTGGTCGAAAACGGCTTTCCTGGGAAGCTGACTAGACTGATTGAAGCAACGATGGACGGCGTGCAAAACTGCGTAAGGGTTTCGGGTGAACTATCCAGTGCATTCGAATCTCGCCGGGGACTGCGACAAGGTGATGGACTCTCATGCCTACCGGGCTCAACAGCCGGGGAACGATTTTCACAAAATTCGGTCAATTTGTGTGCTTTGCGGACGACATGGACATTATTGCCAGAACATTTGGAACGGTGGCAGAGCTGTACACCCGCCTGAAACGCGAAGCAGCTAAGGTCGGACTGGTGGTGAATGCCTCAAAAACAAAGTACATGCTGGTAGGCGGAACCGAACACGACCGGATCCGTCTGGGTAGTAATGTTACGATAGACGGATACTTTCGAGGTGGTGGAGAAATTCGTCTACCTCGGATCCTTACTGACGACTGATAACAACGTGAGCCATGAAATTCGGAGGTGCATCATCAGCGGAAGTCGAACTGCGGTCGAAAAAGATTCACCCACGCACCAAATGCACCATGTACAAAACGCTGATAAGACCGGTGGTCCCCTACGGGCACGAGACATGGACCATGCTCGAGGAGAACATGCAAGCACTCGGAGTTTTCGAGCGACGCGTGCTAAGGACGATCTTCGGCGGTGTGCAGGAGAACGGTGTGTGGCGGAGATGAATGAACCACGAGCTCGCTGCACTTTACGGCGAACCCAGCATCCAGAAGGTGGCCAAAGCTGGAAGGATACGGTGAACAGGGCATGTTGCAAGAATGCCGGACAACAACCCTGCAAAGCTGGTGTTTGCAACTGATCCGGTTGGCACAAGAAGGCGTGGAGCGCAGAGAGCACGATAGGCGGACCAGGTGGAGCGTGACCTGGCGAGCATTGGGCGCGACCGAGGATGGAGAGCGGCAGCCACAAACCGAGTATTGTGGCGTACTATTGTTGATTATGTCTTGTCTTAAATGTGATGTTGAACAAATAAATGTATGTACATACCTACGGATATGGAGCTCTACTCATGAGTTGCTGTGTAAGGAAGCAATTCTTAGAGCAAAGAGTAATAAAATCTGAATCGGAAGTGAAGATGAGTAGCTACAGCGAAGAGGTGGTAGAAGGGGCTAAAGCACCGAAACTGTAAGATTATTTGTTCATGTTATAAATTGTTTTATTTTTAAATATATAATTTTGCCTTTATAGCTGATCGTAGGAGATTTTCATGCTTCCTTTCTGCTGAAAGAGTCGGATCTCGTCACCACCTCCCGCAACCGCAGTAATACCTACCCAAGATCTGACCTTTTCTCTGAACCTCCATTCCAACGTAAGTGATTCATGATTTTCCATGGCTTCGAGGGATTGGTTCGATTACCATCAATTATGCCATAACATCCATCGACCGTATTTTCGTTAGTAATTATTCCACCCCGTCGCCGACGAAAGCCGCATAGAAGAGAGATGCATAAATGCATGCAGAAAAGGAATCGACCGGTCATGCAAGAGTAATCTTGAAATCACTGTTATTCATGACATTTTTTTCACAACTCTGTGCACACGGAATTGTTTAATCTTGCGTTGCTGATGTAGGTACGGTACATATAAATATTAATAAGAATCAGTTTATTACTCCAGTCTGTTAGTGGAAACAGAATCTCCATCGATATTTTACGATGTCTATGACTTGAATGACTTATGAACTATAAAAACTGGTTATTTTCTGATTTATACTTCAATCAATATTTGTTGATGTGACTACCAACAATTAACATTCATTACATTTTTTCACCTGCAGCGTTCAATTTCCAATTTCACGTTTCTTTTGTCCGATCTTATTTTATCCATCATAATTAATAGCTCGCACCCTACAATCAGTTCATATTGTTTATAATGTCTCATTTTTTGCCCTCTATCTTCCATGATCACCCGATATCGATCATTAATTTATTTCAATCTTGACATTTATGAGAAGTTTGAATGTCAACTTGGGAAAAAAAATTACCTGAACCTCTGTCAACAAATGCCACACGTGACAATTCGATTGAACCCCGATATGGCACGACGACGACGCGACGCAAGTGACTTCCAGAGCTCTGCAGCGCAAGTAGTCTATAATCATCGATAAAGCGCCACCGGGCAAAATATCATCAAACCTCGCACCGAGAGTTATTGGTCGATAATATCCTCCATAAGTCATAGTTGCGTGCGCCGGCTGTGCGGTGGGTGCATGCATATCGGTTACTAGGTAAGTATCTGCATTAGTGCGGTGACGGAACTAGACAGCGCCTGCGGGCAGTAGGAGAGATCTGGGATAAATATATCCTCCTGAGAAAAACAAAATTGGTAAACATTCATATTAAATATTTAAATTAAGTTTTCAACCAATGGGATAAAATACGCTTTGCATCATTACAAAACTTCATTGTAGTGCAAACTGCATTAAGTAATGTTAAAGTGTGATAAGTTTCGTTGTTGAAGACCGAGTATACTTCTGCATCTCCACAATCATCACGGCAACATATAATTGTCAATTTTCATTTGTTAGTAATCGCGAACAAAGCTGGTACATAATCAAACAGCTTATATTATTGTTCAGAAAAATAGAAGTTTTGAGAAATGGGATCGTTATCAAATAAACATTGACTTGGGTAGTTTCACCCTTTACATCTTCGTCGTCCTGCATGCCGTCTCGTCAACCGGGACAATATGCCTCAGTCAGACGCTTGATCGGTACTGTTCAAACAAAGTGTTGTAAATTATGCACTTGTGGTTCGCCTCAAGGTGTAGCGGCCTGCAACGAGCGTTGTCAACCTTTAAGGCACCTACCATTTGCCAGTGATAGGTATATACATACAACAAGTACCCGTAGTTCAGTTTTGATTAATCACTGCATGTCTCCTGTAACTGGATTAATATGCATGTTGAAAAATCACGTGGCTCTCCAATATTTCATGTTCTAGATTAGTGTTTCCCAAACTTGTTGGAATAATTGAAGCCGCTGGAAAATGTTTTCGCTCCCCTAGACTTGTATTTTTTGAAACAAGATTCGAAATTTTGGAATTGCATAATTTCTGCAAATTCTCATTATTATGTAGGTTACTGGCACCCATAATTTTTACTTTCGCGGCATTTTTTTTAAATTGTTTAATTTTTTTTGGCGCACCAAAACTTTTAACTACATTTGCATTCTACTCCCTGTTTAAAATTTATTATTCGTGAATAAATATATTCACGAACACATTTAGTCTAGAAAAAATATGTTTGAAAATAAAATTTGAAATGGTTTTTGAATGTTTGCTCTAGCAAAATATCCACTTAAACCCTTTGTACCACCCCTAAATATCAACCGAAATACCTAATTTTAACACAGCTCACTTATTTTGACCAGTAGATCTTTTCCCACTTGGAAAATTATATCTCGAAGAGATTTTTCAAAATTAACCCCACCCTAGCCTGAAACGACCTGTGTCAGGTGGAATGTGGAATGTGCCATGGGGATGTATGGCCCCTGTTAATCTAACCATCTACCCACGCGCGTTGCCATTTGACCATGGAGGCCATCCTGGCAATCCTGCGTATGCCTCTTGTGTCGCGCATTTCTAAGCACTCTATGTCCTCCCTGATAAAGATGCCGATAAGCACCATACCAGTGATGATGCAGAGCACGTCGTGTGACACGGTATTGTACGAGCTAGCAACCCTCAGGCACATCAGCCTATGTATAAGAACTTTCCAGCTTACCACGGTAGCTTTCGTTACTTAGCACCGCACACTGGAGTAACAGGGTCCATTTCCTGGCCGAAAAGTTTTAACACGTTTTTATGGTGTATTATGTAGATACTAGCGATAAAATTTTGAATTTTGATATTGAGGATGCATTTTGGATTATAAATAGCCATACCACGTAAAGACCAGAAATGATTTCAATTCTCCCAGAATTGTAAGTGAAATTCATTTTTTATCATCAGTGAAGATAACGTGTTTATGTCTTCATCAAAGGTGTGAGGAATGTCATTATTAGGTAAATTGTTGAACAATTGTTCTATCTGCTCAATTTTTAGAGATACGAGACATTATTTGTGAACGACCCCTTGAAATCAGTTCATATGTTGTACCGTTTTCTAGATATTTTTGTGAATCCCAATTCATTTTGGGCTTACTTCAATAGTGCCCTGAAAAACACATCAAAACTCAAAAAAGAATCATGGAATGATATATTAGCAGTATGAATATGGTGAGAGAGGCCATTTGAAATATATCAGTTTGAATTTTTATTTTAAAACATGGAATTTTACCATAATTTACACATAAAAGTAGGTTTGTGGAGTACTAGTGAACAATTCAAAAAGTTTATTTAAAAAAAAAACTATGTGAAAATATATTCTTTAAGGTGCATCAACATAAGATTACATGCTACGCTTAGTGAGCTCTTTGTTTGAGTTATTTTTTTTTAACAAATTTTGAACACAACAGTTGTATCTACATAAAATTGCTAGTGCATTGCATACATTTAGGCGTTTAATGGTGTTTGAAGATTTCTGTACAAATTTACAAAATTGATTCCATTTGAAACATTTCGTTAATAGATACAAGACCAGATTTGCATTCTTCTATGATATTTCTACCGAGAATAAGTGGCCATTCATTAAAAAATAGTCGAAACGAAATTGTTATATCAAAATTAGGCATTAATTAGAACTAAAAACTAATCAAAAAGGTGAAAATTTCAAAATGATCAATTTTTTCGTCTGGTACTTTCTGGTACCCGTTCTCATGTGATTCACAAAGGGTATGTATTATATTTTATTGTAATTTTATGCAAATCAAGGAATGCCGCAGAATCTGAAAACTTTTTGAATGCTAAAAATGGTTAAAAATTGACAAAAATCATGATTTTGAAAACGCTTCTGTAAGAGCGCAAAATAAATGAAATCAGGTGCAGTTTTTTGTTTAAATGTTACACCATAATCACTAAAACTAGTTAACATACTCAATTATTTTTCAAACTGCCGATATTTTGATAATTGAAGTACCTTCGATGAGTTCTGATACAAACGAAAATCACAGTGGAGAAAATCATCTAATTCAGGCATTTATTCTTGAAAAAATATGCATCCCAAAGTGTTTTATTGATTGTCACATGATGAAGCAATACTTCATCCATCTTCAAAAAATATTAGGCTTTGGAAAATCAAAAAAAAAATTGACTTATGGCCAGGAATTTGGTCCATTTACGCCTATGTGCGCTGGGAGAGAAAAACAGATAAAGAGAATGAGTGTCGCTTGCTGTATTTGAGAGAATAAACTGAAAGAAAGCAATCACATTTGGTTCGGTGAAGCTTGGTAATTCATTCCATAACTGAAACTTAGCCGCTGATCTGGTCAAAAGATCCGGTTCACTAATGTGATGGATCTGGTTCGGATCCGATCACTGAAGTGAGCCGTTTTGCCCACCTCTGACTCTGACAGAGACCCTCAAAGCAGGCCTTTTTGCTTCACGCAGAAAAATGGCGCTTGTTTAAAACAATAAAATGCATGGTTGATTTTCAAACTGAGAATTTACTTATTCCAAAGTTATATTTAATTGTTTTCATTTAGAGTTTATCGATAAAAACAACCGATTACCATCATTTCATATAATGTCAAAAATTTCATTTTTGTTTCAACAAAATAAAAACTATAAACAAGGTCCGAAAGCACTCACACATCTATGAAATGCTTACCCCAACATCGCCACAACGAAGAAGGTGCAGCAAATCCATCACGCCAACTTTCAAGTGCAGCTTTTGCCATGATGGATAACGCGCAGGTACTCACGACAGCATCCACAAAAAGTTGATCGGTTTCGCCTTTTTTGTCTTTTTTTAGTCGTTCTCCTCCCCATCCGCTTACTGACGGTCTAAAAATAGATTTCCGAGCTGCCGCAGTTGCTGCCGTCATCAATACAATCACATTCCGGGTTTGTTAGTGGCAAAAGTGCAGTCGTTTGAATCCAAGGAATTGGCATCCCTATCCCACCAATGCAATGCTTTCGTAGCCAGCATAACAGCGGCTCAAGCGTAGGGCTCAAGCTGACAACCTATCTCTCAACACAGCAACATAATTTTAATGCGGGGTAAGAAAACAAGAAGACCATAACAGTCCCCTGTTTGAATCAATCCATTATTTCATGTTGAAAAAAAAAATCATATCTCTGTTTGTTTTAACCTGAGGATTGCGGACTGAAATTTGACAGCAGCCAGGCTGCTGCCAAACCTCCAAAACGATCAGAGTGTGCCTGGATACAAGTTTGGTTTGCTTAGTCACGCTAAAACAAGTGAAACATTTAATGACACACAAACTTTGCCGTCAGACACGTAAACGTTTAAAACGTTTTATCTGTGAGAAAATTATGTGTGAAACTTGCCTAAAATTTGTAAATTATTTTTCCAAGCTCATAATGACAAAGTCAGCTGAATATACATTTAATTGTAGCTTTTGCTGTAATCGATATGTTTGGGCATTGGTTTAAACGTTGTGTGAAGTAGTTTATGCGTGCACTTCGAAATTGATCTCCATAGAGATAAGAAACTTCACAACAGGGAGCACTGGAAGAAAGAGTACGTGCTCAAATTGAATGACCAAAAAAGTTGAGTCCGCATCCCTCAGGTTTTAACAAACTGCCAAAAATTTCGACAAATGAAAATATTTGTATTATCAAACAATAGAATAGTTCAGTTTAAACTAGAAATCAGTTTGTCGCTATAGTAAACTGAAAAATCGGTTGATTTGAACTAGAATTTAATTGTGTTTACAATTTAATTTTCTGCGTGTTGCTCTTATCTCGGTAGCTCGGCTTTTGTAGCGGCGAACACCACCCGCCGTTCGTTTCGCTCATCCTCTGATCGTGCTCGCTGCATCCGTCGCCTAGCCCGTAAGCAGGCGCGGTGCAGGCCCACAATCGCGTCGCCATAAAAATACCCCTACACTTATTCACACAAACTCACCACACTGCAATAAAAAAAAGCACAAATGAAATAGTTATAGTTCAGTGGAAAAGGAGAAATAAAAAGGGAAAGGAGAAGATGGCTATTGAACGATAGGGGGATTAGGCAGCGTTGAGGGAATGATTCAGCCTATTTCTCGAGAGGCCCTCGTTCGAAAAAGTCGTTAAAAGGTTGGTGAAAATATAAAAGTTGAGAGTTAATTTGGAAAAAGTTTGTGAATACGTTTTAAAGTTAAACGTGGAGAATCAGGACCCGTTAGTTTTAACTCGGAATCCGATTTTGTCCGGTGTTACGGATACAGCCGGCTTCCCGGAGTTCCCGGACGTGCTGAGGTGGCCCGCCGAGCTTGGCCGACGCGACATACCGTAGGGCTTGCTGAGAGTCCGCCACCGTGAAGCTCCAGAACGAATAGGGCAGTGGACATAACCTCATTGTGTCCCCATACTGCGAATTACACCGAGTTTCGGGCGTCATTGAGTTCTGCCGTAACCCCTCTACGCCAGGCAACCGTAGTTGTCGCTGGTCCAACCCCCCAGACCGAGACCAGTAACCACCAAGCGCTCCCGCCAATTCTCCAGCAGTTCCCGGCCGGCCCCATAGGTATTTATTTAATAAGTGCACAACCCACATACACGCACACACACTCATTCACACAGCTCTGTAATAGCTAGGGTAATAAATCTTGAAATTGTAATTCAACAGCTTTTGCATTACACCCACATATCCGAGGTCTGATTAGCCGACTAGATTCCACTCCAGCCGACCTTGAGACCAGAGAGGTGCTCCAGATCGCGCTAGCCAGGAAAAGAGGTTGTTGTAGAACCCGGCCTCACACGACAAGCCGTTGCCAAGCATGCCGAGGTCTTTTGTCCTGGTAGCACGTGTGCTACCCTACCTACCAGTAACATCATCGTCTACCCTCCAGTTCGAACTACTTGTTAGGCCAGGACTACAAAAAGTAACGTCAATGATTGACTCCACACCGTTCCGACTGTAGGTACTCTTGGTACCGACGTTAGCCAGATCGACATCTAGCATGGCCAGCGTCTCTAGCAGGATTTGACCCCGCTGGTTCGTGAAACGGCTTCCCCATTCCACGGCCCAGGCATTAAAGTCACCCGCTATTACCACCGGCCTTCGCCGGTACTCTGTGCACTGTGATTTGTTCACTGCGGCTTTCAAGGGCATCTTGGACCAACCGTTGCGTGCCTGTTGTTCACGGATTTCCCAGCACAAATCAGTCAAATGGGTGGACCCATGCAGCCTTGTGCCTTGTGACTTTCGGGACTTCTTCTCCTGCACAGTTCACTCCTGTCAGGGCCTTTGCAATCCCATGACTTGTGTCCTGGTTCCAGACACCTGAAACAAACCTCCGGTGGCTCGTTAAAGGTCATATGGCATACTGACTAGCCCTTCTTGATCTTCCCTACTTTATGGGACTTATTTGCGTTCGCAACGGGTGGCTGTACCAAGGCAACCCATGTCCCTGCCGGCTCCTTTCGTAGCCGAACGGCTACGGTGGCCACCTGCACCTCACACTGTTACCGCAGTGCCGTGACGAGCTCTTCCGTTTCAGTGACTTCGTCTAGATTCTTCACCTTCAAAGTCACCTCTTCTGTAAGAGCCCTCACCTCAACCCCTTTGCCAAGGACCTCTTCCGCCATACTTTTGTAGGCGACATTTGCGTTCCTGGTCGCACTTGAGCTCAAGAATCATTTCGCCCGTACGAGTATGCCAAACACTGCGTACGTCGACTCCCAGATCCACCGGCTTGGCGTCGCTTCGCATCGTCCACAAGACGTCCTAGTACTCAGACTTTTCGGTCTTGATGACGAGCGCGTCGCTTTTCACGCGCTTGGCACCTGCAGGGTTGCCAAATTTAAATCTGTATTTTGACCTTCCAAAAATCTGTATCATCTGTATGACTACTTTTTCCGAAAATCTGTATGAAACCTGTATTATTTTACGGAAAATCTGTATGAAATTCTGTAAGTTTTTGAAAAATCTGTATAATCTGCATCCTTTTCCAAAAATCTGTAATATTGGTATACAGAATTCTGTATGATAAGCTGCGAAAAAATCTGTATAATTACAGAAAAATCTGTATATTTGGCATCCCTGGGCACCTGCTCTTCTACGCCTTCTTGGTTTGGTGTCCCTGTTCTCCTCGACTTGCGGTTTTTTCTTCTTCCTCTTCCGCTTGACTTTCGTCCCAGAGAGGGTCCTTCTCTTGGTTCGCCCTACTCTGTGGTTTCTGAGGGCCTTGGGGTTGTTTTGCAGGCCCCGGGGCTGTTTTTTTCCCTTCTAAACCATAGGGGGATAAATCTGCTCATCAGACACCCTAACAGGAAGGTTAGGGTAGTGTGGGGTTAAGGCCGTCTTCTACAACGCCAGTAGAAGCCAGGACTACTCTCTCCTCGACCCACTAAAACACATTCCTATGGTCGCCAAACCCTACGTCTCTCCGGAACCACCAAGAAGGTATTGCTTCAGAGAGGGGCTAGTGCATATCGCACCCTCAAGGTTAGCTGCCGTAGCCTAGCAGCAACGAACATCGATGACTCGCTCTGGAGAGTCCATCACGATAGCATGCTGGCGCTTAGCCAGTTTCCCGAGTGGTCCTCGCCACTCCCTTTGTCCTCGGAAGGCGGGCAGGGTCAACCCCGCCCGCGCCCTACTGCTGAGCGGACATCACGAACTGATGCCCACGTGCAACCCGATCTGACCTGCCCGTAAGGAAGGGTATCACTACCCTTCAGGCCCTATCAGATGCACCCGTAGGTTGCAGACAGCAGGATCTCACCTACCTCGACCCTTGCCGGGGACCCCTTTCCAACCGCGGGCTCGGATCCAACCCAGTAGACCGACGCCACGACAGCACCGCTACCGGGACTTCCTCTCCGCGGCCACTTAATCGCTGTAAGGGTCGATCTCGACCGCAGGGCACCGATATGACCTACGAAGCCGACTTCGAACCCCTGGACCACCTCTTGTACTGCATCTGGACTAGCCATTCTCCGATTCCACGCGCCACCTCCTCTGTAGCTCCCAGACGATATGGGTGATAGCCGTTGAAACGGCATTCCAGCTAATCTCATCCCTACACATTCTCTGGACCAAGTTGTCCGGAGTTGTGTCCTCCCCGCATGTGGCAAGCATGCGGTCACGCATTGTGCGAAAACGCGGGCACACGAACAAAACGTGTTCCGCCGTTTTCTCTAAACCATTGCACACTGGGCATTCGGGAGAATCCGCATGCCCGAAACGGTGTAGATACTGTAGGAAGCAACCATGACCTGTAAGGACCTGTGTCAGGTGGAATGTAACTTCCCCATGGCGCCTATTAATCCAACTATCTACCCTCGGTATCAGCCTATGGGTCCACCTTCCTTTGGTGGAATTGTCCCACGCGCGCTGCCATTTGACCATAGAGGCCATCCTGACAGTCTTGCGTATGCCTCTTGTGCCGCGCATTTCGAAGCACTCCATGTCCTCACTGATAAGAATGCTGATAGGCACCATACCAGTAATGACACAGAGAGCGTCGTGTGACACGGTACGGTACGCGCTTGCAACCCTCAGACACATAAGCCTGTAAGTACTTTCCAGCTTCCGTCGGTAGCATTCAGTACTTAGCGCGGTACCCCACGCCGGGCTGCCATACCTAAGTATGGACGTAGCAACACTAGCCAGAAGCTTGCGCTCACTGGCGTACACCGCTGAGCTATTGGACATCATCCGGGACAGTGCCGCAATAGCTGTGGAGGCTCTTTTACAGGCATAATCGACGTGGCTACCGAAGGTAAGCTTATCGTCGATCATCACGCCCAAGTGCTTGACAGAGCGCTTCGACAGGATAGTGCACTCTCCTACACTGATCTCCGTCTGTTGCGCCGACTGCATGTTGTTAACAACCGTCACCTCTGTCTTGTGGTGAGCCAGCTCAAGTTTCCTGGACCGCATCCACGCCTCCACAACCTTGATCGAGTGGTCGGTAGTCAACTTCACCTCCTCGATCGTTTCACCGTAGACTTCGAGCGTAATATCGTCGGCAAATCCGACAATCACCACTCCCACTGGGTACTCTAACCTCAACACCTCGCCGTACATGACATTCCATAACACCGGACCCAGGATGGAACCTTGCGGGACTCCTGAGGTTATGTGAAAGCATTTCCGACCCACCTCCGTGTCGTAAACTAGTACGCGATTCTGGAAGTAGCTTCCGAGAATCTTGTACAAGTACTCCGGTATCCCCAGACGCAAGAGCGCATCGGCAATAGCAGCCCAACTGGCGCTATTAAATGCATTCCTTACATCCAGAGTCACTACCCCGCAGAAGCGAATTCCCCTCCTCTTAGGCTCGAGTGCTTTCTCGGTGGTTTTTGTAACCGACATAATAATAATAAGATAGCGTCTACAGTGGACCTCCCCTTCCGGAAGCCGTACTGGTTATTCGAAAGACCATTTTCGCCCTCGATGAACCTCAACATTCTAATGAGGATGATCTTTTCGTGCACCTTCCCCGCCGTGTCTATCAAGCATATTGGTCTATATGCCGACGGGTCTCCGGGTGGTTTCCCCACCTTTGGCAATAGAACCAGGCCCTGCATCTTCCAAGCTTCTGGAAAAACTCCCTCGTCCAGGCATTTCTGCATAGCAGACTTGAACATCTCGGGAGCGTCTGCATTGCTACTTTTAAGGCCAGGTTCGGAACTCCGTCCGGACCTGGCGCCTTACCTACGCTAAAGGACTTTGCTATCCCCGCAAGTTCCACATCGGTGACCCTCTCTTCATCGCCAGCCCCAGTCCCCGGCTGTCATACGAAAGGAGGCCAAGGACTAGGATCATGACGCGGAAAGAGCCCTCCAATGATCCCCTCCAACATCTCTGGAGATTGCTTTGTAGGAGCCATCACACCTCTCGTCTTGGCCATAACGATCCTGTAGGCGTCACCCCACGGGTTCGTATTGGCACTTTGATAGATACCCTCAAAGCAGGCCTTTTTGCTTGCTCTTATCTCGGTCTTAAGTGCGGCTTTTGCAACGGCGAACACCACCCGCCGTTCGTTTCGCTCTTCCTGTGATCGTGCTCGCTGCATCCGCCGCCTAGCCCGTAGGCAGGCGCGGCGCAGGTCCGCAATCGCGTCGGTCCACCAGTAAGCCAGTGGCCTCCCATTTCTAGGGTGGACTCGCCTAGACATGGTCGCATCACATGCACGTGAAAGCACCACTACCAGCTCGTCGCTGTCTAAACCGATTAAGTTTCGCTCACGGCGGAGCGCCTCCCTAAATACCCCTTCGTCGAAGTATGATGTCTTCCACCTGCGAGGCCTTGGCCTTGGCCTAGCCGCCTCTTCTTCTATCCGCTGTCTGCTGTTGTTATAGTCGATACTGTAGCGAACCGCCAGGTGGTCGCTGTGAGTGTAGCCATCATCTACTCTCCAGTTCGGACTACTTGTTAGGCCAGGACTACAAAAGGTCACGTCAATAATTGACTCCGCTCCGTTTCGACTATAGGTACTCTTGGTACCAACATTAGCCAAGCCGACATTTAAGATGGCCAGTGTTTCTAGCAGGATCTGACCCCGCTGGTTCGTAAAACGGCTTCCCCATTCCACGGCCCAGGCATTAAAGTCACCCGCTATAACCACCGGCCTTCGCCGGTCGTTAAGCGGTCCAGCATTTACGTGAACTGCTCGATCGGCCACCGCGGAGGTGCATAACAGCTACAGAAGAAGACCCCGTTTACTTTGGCGACAACGAAGCCCTCATAGGTAGTAGACACCAACTCCTGGACGGGGTATTTACCCGTCGTCCATAACGCCGCCATTTTTCTGGTCCCATCCGCGACCCAGTTGCCGTTGCCGGCGGGTACTCGGTATGGGTTCGATGTGATAGCGATATCCGTCTCCCACTCAGAAACCGCCTGACAAAGCAGTT
The DNA here is from genome assembly GCF_035046485.1 of Aedes albopictus. Taxonomy (NCBI): domain Eukaryota; kingdom Metazoa; phylum Arthropoda; class Insecta; order Diptera; family Culicidae; genus Aedes; species Aedes albopictus. The sequence goes on along the minus strand of NC_085136.1, from coordinate 137,540,142 downwards.
GCTGAGCCGCATCACAGTGGTTCAGGTTCAGCTGCGTTACCTGCACTGTGATTTGTTGTTCACTGCGGCTTTCTTGAAGGCCGGGCACCTTGGACCACCCATCGGATGTCTGTTGTTCGAGGATTTCCCGGTACAGATCATACAGATGGGCGGACTCGTACAGCTTTGGGCCTTATGACCTTCAGCGCCGCATCGCCTGCACAGCTTGCGCCTGTCGGGGCCTTTGCAGTACCACGACTTGTGTCCTGGTTCCAGACACCTGAAGCAAACCTCTGCTGGCTCGTGGAATGTCAGGTGACATACACACCAACCCACCTTTATGCTACTTTAACGGACTTTTTGACGTCCGCCACAGGTAGCTGTACCAAAGCTATCTGTGTCCCTGCTGGCCCTTTCCGTAGCTTAACGGCTGCGGCGGCCACCTGTACATCGCACTGTTGCCGAAGTGCCGTGACGAGCTCTTCCACTTCGGTGATCTCATCAATGTCCTTGACCTTCAGAATCGCCTCATGTGTCAGAGCCCTCACCTGCACACCCTCACCAAGGACCTCTTCTGCCAGCCTTTTATAGGCGGCGCCCTTGTGCTTCTTCTGGCGCTTCAGCTCCAGGATCATCTCGCCCGTACGAGTACGTCTAATACTGCGTACGTCGGCTCCAAGACCCTCAAGCATGGCGTCGCTTCGCATCATCTTCAAGACGTCCGAGTACTTGGACTGTTCCGTCTTGATGTCGATCGGATCGCCTTTCTCGCGCTTGGCACCTGCCCTCCTACGCCTTGGCTTGGCGTCCTGCGCTACTACCTGCGGATTCGCCTTCTTCTTCCTCTTCCGCTCTACCTTCGTCCAAGGGGGTCCTCCCCTTGGATCGCCCTACTCTGTGGCTGTTGAGGGCCCACCAGCGGTCCCAACCCCTTGTTCCCATCGTTCCGGGACGGGCCAGCCTTTTCAGGCCCACCCTTCCCTGCTTTCCGGGAACCGTGGCTGGGGTCCGACCTTCCGGCATTATTACCGACTTTCGGGTTAATGGTTCGCCTGGCCTTGCGGGCACCGCCAGACAGCTCCTCGCCTGACGGTTGCCTCGTCCGCTTCTGCGATTGCTTGCCCCGTTTGTCGCGAGCAATCGCTTCCGCCGTATTCGGACTTCCTGCGAAGGAGAAGGCCTCCGTTTGGGTAAACTTCGGCACTTTCTCATTTGCAGGCTCCGCTGCTGCAGCAGTCAGCAACGCGAGTGCCGCGTGCTTCTGCTTGGCATCGTCGATCGACGCCCTAAGTCGAAGCAAGGCCGTTTTCAGGTCCTTGCTTACGTTCGACTTAGTGGACGCAAAGTCGATGATTTTGCCAAGCTGCTGCTCAGCCACCTCTATTTGGATTCACGGTTGACGGCCTTCAACAACCACGCTCCGTCCATAACCTCCACCGGCTGGCTTGCGGGAAGTGGACTGGAGCACCCACGCTTGAGCTGCGTACGCAACTCCCAGCGCCTATCTCCTCACTTCTTCTTGACGGAGATCTCATCAACCCGCTTCTTGCGAAGGGGTTGATCGCACCACTACATCCACATCAAAATTTAGGATTTCTTGAATTTTTGCTCATTTTTTCATCCCACGAGTCGCACGGGAAATAAGGTCCACCACGCCAGAGCCCTGCATTAACGCGGTAAGGGACAGCTTACTGTGGGGGGTGCCCAGGTACCCCACAGGCTCCGTTAAAGATCGAGACACGCATACCAGGAACCGGCATATTATCGAACTTGAATGAACCTAAAATCTTATTTCACGGGGTTTCAGTTTATGGTCTAACCTTCCGGAAAAGCCTTGGTTCAAAATATTCTATCGGTGAAAAATGAAATAAATCATATTTGAAGATTTTCTATCGAATTGCAGTACATTAGAGCATTTTTTGGTGATGATTAATTTTGCTTCGACCAAATCTTTAGTGTCTGATAGCCAAAAAAGTGTGAGAAATATCTTAGAATAGTATACTTAATTTCTTACTTGCTACTTTTGAACTCGAATTCATCCCAGTCATCAATGCCTTATGGAGAAATCATATCCACTGGACCGGTTATGGGACAGACACCTTTTATCACCTAGAGCTTCAAATTCCGTTAAACCCTACCCAACTGTAAAAATAATTCAATAACGTTTTCACGTCCGAGTATGATCCCTATAGCTTCCTCCCTTGTATAATGTTCGCATTTCGTATTCCGGCAGCCGTGTGATGTGACCAGCCCATGAAAGTCTGCCGTGTGTTAAGCTCATCAGTTGTTTTAGTGAATTGCGGTTGAGCAACATTGCACGATGTGGCAAGATGTGGTAGTCCTTGAATAATTATTTGGTCTCTGTGGTACAGCACTAGTTCAAATCATGCAAAGAATATAATAATATTAAGATAAGTTTAAATAAAAAGAATAGTTTTTATGCAATCATAATAATTTTCAATAAAAAGAAATCGTATATTCATTTTTACAGTCGCATATGATTGTTGCTGCACTTTTATTAGTCGAATCTTAATCTCGAAAATCGTAAATGGTTTTGTTTGCATCATACAAGGAGAAAACGAAAAAAAGGATTTCATCACAAATTTGTATTTTTGTTTTTGTTGACACATTCTAAACATGGTAGCAATAATTTCAACCAAATATATAGGTTTTCATACTAGCAGATGACTTACAATAAGTGATGTATAGATTCCAACAACGATGAGAATTCAGGGCCTCTTGCACGGCACCACTTTTGATGCCACTCAATGCACAACAACAACGCTCTCACCACAAGTCTCGCACCGTGTCATGCTAATTTTTATTCGTTTCATGCCATTCACTTTGAACTCTCGATTTTCAACTTGGCAATATAGCCCAGAGAGATGACGCGCAGTTCTCAATCAAAAGACCTAAGTTCGATTCTAACTGAACACCAATTGTTTTTTTATTTGAAAATTTTGAGTCGTATATTGGTACTCTCAATCGTAATAAGATCATGCATAATCGTATATTTAGACGGATGAAATCGGCGAAATTATAGAAATTTTTCGAGAAATCGTAAATTATGTTGGATGGAATCGCAGTAATCGTATATACGTTTCGATATGGCCTCCACTTTAGTATGTATATGTCTGTTTCGTGCATTGAATACGATTTCTTTGGTGCAATATATGTGTGACTATTTCAGTTGCAATTTCGATATAGCAACCAAATTGCTGGCTGGGCCATCAACACTCCAACATTCGCATGAATTTGAGCAGATGCAGAGGTACACCGGTCTGATGCGGATACACACGATTGCAATCATCACTTCTTTTCCCTTCCCCACATTGACCAACAACCTGACGTCGCAGGCGCCATTCTCACCCAAAAATTGAAGATCACCAACGCTCACACACTGAAGATGACTGCTGGTGCCCGGCAGATCTCATTGGTTCCTTGTGTGACTGATACTGGAGTAGCATCCACGGTTGCCAATCTAGCTCAAGCTCCTAAAAAGTGGTTTAGAGTGAAAATATATAATTACTACAGCAACTGCGCAGAAATATCGCTTAATTTCCCAAAAAGAATAAGATCCCGTTGAACCTTTACGATCAACTCGGTGGTACTTTGTTTGGTATTATTCTGATCTTGTCTAGTCTAGCCTATATGTACCATAGCAGTTCTTTTGTTCCAATCCAAACTTTAGATCAGGATATAGTTAGACAAAAATATGTCTAATTGACTTTCTGGAAATTTCGGCTTTCAGTCTAACAAATTTCTTTGATTTATCTCTTATCATCACCGACGTTACTGTTTACTGTAACCGCAATTTCTCTGTTGTCTACCAACAAATGGACAAAATATGCGACTCCCAGTGGCCCAATGAAGAGTTTTTTTTGTTAGAGTGGGAATTGAACTCACACTCCGTTGCTTACAATATGTCTAAACGATTGGCACCGCTAACCGTAGTCATTACGATGTTATGTAATGAATATTGAGGTAAAAATACGGTAGACTACCTTGGGCTGGTCATAAAACACAGATACCGGTTGTTCGCACATAGACTGGAGAGAAAAACCGTAACAAGATAGTTAAAAAGTATATTATTATAAGATAATTGACAGAAATTTCATGGTTAAAAGACACTAAAGACTTGGTCTAAGCAAAATTAATCATCACAATAATGCTCTGGATTACTGCAAAATAGTAAAAAAACTTCAAACATGATTAATTTCATTTTTCGTCGATAGAATATTTTGAACCAAGGCTTTTCTGAAAGGTAAGACCATAAACTGAAACCCTATGAAAGAAGATTTTAGGTTCATTCATGTTTGATAATATGTCGGTTCCTGGTATGCGTGCGAGAATCTTTTTTACCCCCTCGATCACTCATTTCTCAGCACGGGTCGCTTGACACCTTGAATTGGGGTTAGTAATCCTATTCTTAGCCGGCGACTACGCGGCGGAGGAGTGTATACACAGGCTGATGTGTCTTAGGGTACATGATGTGCCTTAGCAGACATGATGCTCATAGCACAAGCGGTGGCAGAGAACGAATAGTGCTTCGAGCTACGTGGCATAAGAGGCGCGAGATGGATAGCCAGACTTGATTTACAAGGAATAAGTTTGCCCTAGACTCTAACTCGATCCGACGTAGTCCAGTGCTGCAATGACACTTTGAAGGTATATGCACACTATTGTTCCTAATTTGGGGTGAAGTAAGCAATATCTGAAACTTAAGTGATCTGTATTAAAGGTTGGGTTAAAATAACTAGAACGACAGATCTGCATAACTTACGACGATCTACATATGATTTTTGCTGAATAACTACACATCCTCTCGGGGAACCACTGTAATCTCTCATGATATGGATTTTCTCAACAATGTCACGATCTTGTTAAAAGTCATAAATTATCTAACGATAACATCTCTCTCCATCACATGCTTATCAGCAAATTTCACATTTCATGACACGGCCTGTGTCATTGATCTTGTTGTAGCCAGTTAAAATTGTTTATCTTGGTCCGCCTTATCGAGGCGAATTGACGTGTGATTGTCCCACTTCTCATCAAACGAAACGTGTTGCACGGAGTTCACTTTAGATTTTTGTTTAGTCTGGCTGCAAAATTGATTTCATGTGTTCAGTGATATTTGAAGTTGGTATTTGTTTGGAACAGGTAAATTATATTGCGCAAAAATGAGTAATATAAATTTTATTGAACAATTTTGTAAAAAAGAACGCCCATTATCAATTGATAATAAAACAATTTCATTTGATACTTTCGCAAGACGATTTACGTCATTGGTAGTCGCATCCAAATAATCGCAGATGAATTTTTATGGTTTACAACTGTGCTTTCCAATGCATCAAGTGGTTGATATTGTACATGTGCAAAAGTGTGAGATTTTTCTTATTCCAAACATGTTCTGTTACGGTTTTGGGAAGAGGAATTTTAATTACTAAACAACTCCCTATATCCTTGTCAAAGCTAACGCACTACTAATTAGGGCATTTGCGTGTAACCAATTTACATCTCTTTATTACTGACAATGCCCATTTCCGGCTATCGGAAACGTCTATCTGACGCGAAACATTGCCTGTACGTTCATAGTGTTTGAGAGTTCTTAAAAGGAAATAAATATCAACTACTTCAACACCCATTTGAGACAGTGCATGACAGCATTCAATCAATCCGCAATTATTGCCAGATAGAAATGCAACATTTGCAACACGTTGTTGGTTGTCGCGGCCTGAAGGTGCACTGCCGCCGCGGTGGAGAAGCCGTTGATAGGTGTTGAAAAGCATGTACGGTACGCATTCTCTCATTTCAAGATTGATTGATTATATTAGTGTAGTTTGACTGCAACAGCAGCAACCACCACGCGATTCCGATGATGATGGTTACGATTTAGATGCTGTCTCCCTTAATAGTTATGTCGCTGCTGCAGCCGCTGCAGCCGCCGCGACCGCCACCGGTGCACGTCCTAATCTATATTATTACATCAGTCACCGAGGGCGACGGGTTCGTAGCCGTCGTATATCTCACGTTCGCTGCGAGATCCGCTTGATTTATGTTGTGGCAAAGAGGAGGTGGTGCTACTTTGTGCAGTCAGTCTCTCGCTAAGTGAGTGGACTCAGGTGACCCTTAATTGAGCAAATGGTTTCAAATAAATGCAGTGGTTGTCTATAGCTGCTGGAAGATTTGATGTGAACTTTGATCCATGTGAAACAAGCGCATGAAATTATACGTGATAGGAGTTATGGGGTTTGTGGGTTTTTGAGAGGTTTAAGGGTTTCAGGGAACTTTCAGGGGACTCATGGCAGTTTCAGGGGGTTCAGAGAGGTTTCAGGGGCATTTCAGATGGTTTTCGTTGGGGGTTCAAGGGATTCAGGGAGATTTTATGTGATATCTGAGAGTTTCAGGGGATTCTTGAGATTCGTGGAATTTCTTAGGGTTTCTTAAGGTTCAAGGCCCTTTTATAAGTTCAAGTGTGTTTCAAAGGTGTTTGATGGGAGTTCCAGGAAGTTTCTGGGAGATTCAGGGCATTGCCGATCGGTTTCTCAGGGTGTTTTTTTTAGTTTCAGCAGGAGTCAAGGTATTCCCAGGGAGTTTCAGCCAATTTCAGCTGGGTTCGTGGATTTTGTGGGAGTTTTGGGGATTTCATCGGATTTCCAAGAAGCATGCTCGCGCTTAGTGAAAGCAGTTATGTTTTAGAATAAAATATTTTGATTATGTGTACGCTAACTATGGAAAGCTTAAGATGCAATGTGACTAAGGACTGTATCGGAAATTAACTATAAACATTCAAAATGCTCTATCTCGAAGCATGGTTGGTCTTTTTATTTCGGTTCTTCTATGAAATCTTCACAATATAGTTAAGTTTAGAACAGCTTGAAGAAATTTGGAAAATGTTTAGTATTATGGAAAATATGGTTAAATGAGTACACCACACAAAATAACAATCTGTACAAAAGGCAATTTTCTAAAATCTTTTTAACGTTTCAATAATTTGTAGCGAAAAAAATTTGTACGGGGAAAAATCTGGAAAATGATGATTATTACTAGCAGTTATGTACACATAACATATCACTCAAAACCGACTTTTAAAATTCTTATTTTGGATAGAAAACCCTCCATCATGTAGAAAATGGTCTAACCCAAAAAACACCTACTTTTTGGTCGAACTTTGACGCTCTGTTTTAAATATCTTCAGAGGTTATAAAATTCCGTTCTCTGGTAAAACTACCTCTTCAATTAATTTAAATACATGCCCAATTGAAAAAAAAATGCGAATTTTCAACTTGATGTATTTTTTATTTGCGTAATTGTTCTTTAAAATCGCATAAAAAAAGAGTTCCTCGAAAAATGGCCATTTTTTCATTTTTAAGAATTGCGCTAAACCACGGAAGAAATTTTTCTTGATAAAAATAATTTTCCTATATCATGAGCATTCTGAAAAAGAATATATTTGCGCAAAAATAAGAGAAAAAATTGAATATTTTTCCACAGTTTTCGCTATTTGAAATTTTTATGGGGTGTCCAAAATTTTAAAAACATATGTGCAATCTTTGAGATAAAAGTCCAATTTAAACGATTATTTTTTGAAAATCAGAACTGCCATTCTTTATTTTAAAGATTTATATAGCATCTCCAAAAATAAAATTATGTTTATTTCGAATAGATTATTTTTTAGGCAATGGTGAACGTTTATAGTTAATTTCCGATACAGTCCTTAAATTATTCCAAAATTTTTATTTCATTGATCGAATTTAATACTTGTAATCTAACTAGCATACAGTTTTGTCGGTAATTACAATGCAGCGATTCAGCAATACCGTTATCTTCTGCAGGTGGACTGTCTCGTAATTTGTAGTTCCCATATCTTGTTGCTGAGTGCAAGACAGGCTCCCTACAAGATCGTCCAGTCACGATGATGGAATGTAGTGATGCACAGGTCCTATTTGTAGTGAATACACAAACTTTGTCCACATCGTACCCGATCATGATCATCTAGTGATCCTCGAACAACCATCATTTCACGAGTGATTGAATGGTTGAGTTCAAGTAGTTACGGACATGTATCCGCTTCCAGCCAATCAGCGTTCGGTGTTCGTTGAGATGTTCAACTGAAGATCCTTATGCTGACGCCCGATGGATTTTGAAACGTGTTTCCGGTATATCCACCTGGAGGAATTATAAAGTAAGTATTTACTTATTTCAGGATTATGTGTCGGAAGTATGACCAGATTGATATGGTTTGTGGCTAGGTACATTGAAACAGTGAAAACATAAAAAGTGACACACAATTTTAAAATGTAGAAGTTCACTTTATAGTTGCTGTTGCTGCAGATGCTATCTGAGGTAAGAGTAAAGCATGATCTTATTTACTTGTTGACTCATAAAGACCATGTCAAATGAGGCAGCGGAGAGTGCCATGTGGTACGTGAAAGAAGCCGACGAAATTACTAGTTCGAAGATGAGTGCCGTGAAGTTTTGGAGTAGAAGAACGCAGCGCAGCGAAAAAGGTAATGCTGCAGCATCAAACCTGGCAGAATATTTCCACTGCTGATGGAAGTCTTGCCACTATGTGCTACTATGGACTCCAGAAGAAACATTAGTTCTATTCAATGAGGTACAAGGATGGAAGCAAATCAATTCTATTGAGAAATGATACAAGATACAAATAATCTTAGGTACCCGCTGATGCACCCTTTATCGCGAGATCAAAAATTATGGGGTCATGTTACCTAAAAGTCGCTATAAATTAAATTCATCACGATGTATGCCACTTATGCGCCCGTAAACCGTATTCATGACTGAAAAGAATGCATCCATATGAGTAACAAGAATGCTCAAAAAAGAATGATATTTGAAATTTATTGCGACATTTGCACCCATATAGACGAGGCTCAAGTTCATTATTGCATGTCGCAGTCGAATTTCGCTCACGACCTCGCAGCTGACCGAAATTACTGCATCCCACCCTTATTCATTTGCGAACATCATATCAAATAGATTGACATTCCAAACTAAAAATTCAACAGATTGCTCTTACAATACAATATATACCATACAATAGTAAAATCACGAAGAAAATATTCTAGAATATGAACTAAACAAAAAAAAGTTACCTAGCCAAACCATTGTCCATTTCAGTTTACTATTTTTCCACAAAACGACTTTGGACGTTGCATACTTGGCTGGCCACAGAATGTCCAGTGCATCAAGCCAAGCTGGTCCGTGCCACCAAATGCAGTGTGCTGAGAGCTCGTCGAGAGTTATACCGCGAGAGATGATGTCCACCGGATTGTCCTTTGATGGAACGTGATCCCAGATCGCGTGTGGTGTGTTCCTGGAATTTAGCTCCGTGATTTACCACAAACGTCTTCCACGATGACGGCATGGCATGGACTAGGAGCTTGGCGAGCAGGTGAGCCGCGCAGACCTCTAGGCGCGGAATTGACTTCGTGTAGACTGGTGTCACCTTGGACTTCGACATGAGCAGCCGAACAGTGTGATCCATCGGAAGAGATGGAACGGAGAAACATGCAAGCGCCGTAGGCGGCCTTCGAAGCGTCACTGATGCCAAGGTATTTACATAATGGAAGGTTAAGCAGGTCGTTTAGTTTGTGGGGAAAAGCAGAGGAAGCCAAATTTCAAAAGAATTTGCTGAGGGGGGGTGTTTGTTTTCAGAATTTCTCACGGTGAAAAAATAATGGCCGCTCAGCCAGTTTTGACATCTAAGACTACCTTAGAATATATAAATACCTTGACTGATGCCATGGACTTCCAGGCGTGAGTAACCGGGGCTGAGGACGTGTTGGGTAATCCGCAGGTGCACAAGACCGGCGAATTTCTATTGAATATCCTGCCACTCACTTGCGACTGCCGGAGGAACTGGTGTGTCCCAGTCGAGGGGGAGCTTCTACAAGCCTTGGAGAATTATTTTCGCCTTCTAGATAGTCGGACCAATAAGTCGAACAGACTGCTGTTTTGCGACTGAATGTTCCGCTTCGTGAGTGTGGAATATTCCTTCCACTTCGGCTGCCTAAAGGACAGAAGGTCGGTAGTAGGCTCCCAGCGTAATCCGAGCGTGATGACGAAGGCTTCATGGTCCAAATCGAGCAGCGTTTAAGTCTCCCGGAGCTCCGGAGGAATGGCGTTAAGCACAGTCTGGTTGTCTGGGGCCCATATAGTCGAGGCGGTAAACGCACGGGTATTCAGCATGACCATGCTGAGGGTGACGGGTTCGATTCCCGGTCGGTCCAGGATCTTTTCGTAAAGGAAATTTCCTTGACTTCCTTGGGCATAGAGTATCTTCGTGCCTGCCACACGATATACACATGCAAAATGGTCATTGGCAGAGGAAGCTCTCAGTTAATAACTGTGGAAGTGCTCATAGAACACTAAGCTGAGAAGCAGGCTTTGTCCCAGGAGGACGTTACGCCAAGAAGAAGAAGAAGACAGTCTGGTTGTCGGACGAATATTGCTGAAGTAGAAGGCCAGCATCGCGATGAGCTGCTTGCAGGTAGCGGCGAGAGACGAAATGTCGTTAGAGCCTGTTAGCAGGTTGCCCACGTATAACTTGCGGTGGAGCACACGAGCTGCCAGCGGATATCGCTGTTCTCCGTTGTCAGCAAGCTTCTGCAACACCCTGATCGCCAAGAATGGGGCTAGTGCCGTAGGTGACGGTGAGTAGCTGGTAAATCTTGAGCGGAAGTTCCGGATGATCGCGCCTCATTATTCGAGTCAGCGGCTGATCTTGTTCCGATACCAACACCTGGCGGTACATTTTTTCGATGTCTGCCTATACGACAAATTCGAAGAGTCGGAAGCGAATGACGATCATGACAAGGATATTCTGGACAGCGAGGACGTCGTTGAGGGACAGACCGGATCTCGACCGGCAAGACGCATCGAAGACGGAACTTGATAGCGATGCTGTCCATCTCCATCTTAATGACTGCGTGATGGAGATAATAGTAGCGATTTTTGCTGTTCGAAGGTTGTGTTCCTCGCGGTATCGCTCGGACGGAGACCAGCCTTTTCTATGCTGCACCTCCTCTAGCTGCCAGAAGCGGTTGCCCAGATCGTCGATTGTGCAGAGATTGCTGAACTGGTGAACTGGTTTCCACCATGCACTCTCCAGAGACGACTCATCCGAATTCGGTGTTCTGGAGCAGCGGAAGATCATTGTCTAGAGAGTCGACGTGCTCCGGTATTGACCATTGACGGGTGTCGACGGAGAACTGTGGATGTTTCACAGTGAAGAATCAGCATCGAATTCACGGAGAACGATGAAATACGGGAAGAGACGCTCACGCATACTTCATGCTCTATGCGCGTGGTGGTGTTGCCAATTCCGCTGATTGTCATCGGCTGTGGCAGCCAATTCCGTAATAGTTGGAGCTTTTCATAGAGTTCGGCAGACATGAAGTTTCGTTGGGATACCCAATCCAGCAAACACCGTGCGGTAATGATGCGACCTCTACTGTTGCGGATGTTCTCGAGCGTAGTTGGAAGAAAAACTATTCCAGGAATCACGGCTTGGGATTATGAGACCAAAGCGCACTGGAGATTCCCGGAAATGTAATGAACGTGAAGAGTGGGAACGATGGACGTACTAACGGATTCGACGGGAGCATTTCCTCGACAGCGACGCAGCTGGTAGATTCTTCAGACTGGCTGCTGGCAGTGGACTTGATATCGCTGCTGTCCATGTAAATCAGCGTGTGGTGTTCTGGGGAGCAGACGCGCAGCGTGAGCCCGAGCAGGTTCGGGCAAAATGGAAGGAGGAGCGCAAACAATTTAGGCAGATATTCTTTTGTTTTACCAGGTCGGTCCGTTGCGCTATGTCCAGCTTCTGGAACTCCGGGCAGTGGTACAGGTAGTGTCCTTGTCCACATTTCTCGCATGGCTTCTCAAACTTGCTTGTACTGGAGCTCGAACTCGAAGGTACCGAACTGGATGCGCTCTTCGGCGGTGCTACGACGGGGTATGGGTCTGAGTTAGGCGGAAGCTTGGGCTTGGGCATAGTTCTGGAGGAAGTTGGCCACGATGGTATGAAAGTCGAGTCAACAGCAGCTGCGCTGGATGTCGCATCGGTTCCTCCTAGAACGGAAACGATGTTGTCGGCGTCGAGTTTGGCATAGTGGTTCTCCTATTCTCGGAGCGTACACGAATCGAGTCGGGCTGTCAGCAGGTAAACCAGTAAGGAACTCCACTTGTCGGCTGGTTCACCCAAACTCTTCAACACGGAAATTTGCTGTTCGAATGGATCAACCAGCGCCATCTTCGGCTGATTCATTATGCATCGCTGGAGTGTCGAATAGCGTCCGAATGTTACACTTGATGAGCTACCGCTTGTTTTCAGATCGCAGCGTAAGTGCCCGCCAAGCGTCCTTGTAGCCCTGCTCGCTGAGCTTGATTGGGTACAGAATGCGGGCCATTCCACCGTGAAGCAGACCTTTCAGGTAGTGCAGCTTCTCAACGGGACCGATATTACGCTGACTCTGAGAATCGATAACAGACTGGAAGGTATCGCGAAAGACGCACCAGTCCACCAAACAACCACTGAACTTTCACTAAACTTCCCCACACTCCACACACCCGAACAATTTATTTCCTCTCACTGTTTTCATGCCAAGTGATTCTACCTACTTTTAGATTATTTTTGATTACGCCTGGCAAGATCGCCAATGTGATTATTGTTTAACCCTCGAACGATCGCGCTGTTGTATTTTGTACAACACGTTGAAAAAATCTCGCTTTTTGTACTCAGCATTAGCGTGGTGCTGACGCAGGTAGTCAACCGCGCGAGTTACGGAAGGTTAACTTTCCGGAAGAATTCATTCCCAGCCATTTGCGCAAACTACAGTAGAATGAATTGGCATGATACGGGACCTCGAGATATTGGCGTACTGAAATAAATTTTGTTAAATCGGTAGTTTCGATACTACAGTAGAATTCTCAACTGACAACAAAATCTGTGAAGTGCACTGAAATATTTTTGAAGTTACAATGCATTGCAGTAAACTTGACTAAAAGCGTAGTAGCCTCTATAAGATTAGGTCATTTAAACTTATTAGGCAGAATAACAAATTTACCTGATCGCTAACAAATTCAAATGGTATTCAAACAATTGGTTTCAATCAGCATATCCACTAAACAAGATTCTTTCTGATTTCCTAGCATGCTTACTATTACTCAGCACTTTTGCTTTCTTCTTCTTTCAATGTCAACCTTTTTGCATTTACGCTCTGTACCGTCATCCGTCAATTAGACATTCAATGGTGATACGGAACTCACCATGACGATACTGAACGCGCTGTCCTGTGGTTCTTTTACGGCCTCAACAACTGTTTAAAAATATGACGTGAAAACCTATGAAAAGTGTTCAATTTCACCAGAAATCACGGTACACTGAGCCTATCTGGTTCGAATATGACATCAAAATAAAGTCTTCTTGGCTTGTATAAAATAGTAACTATACAATAAATCACGGTGTTAATCGGTTTCGTATACGTTAGTTAGTGTCTTGTTTTATCCACAGAGAAACAGACGTCAGACTCTGCTCGCCTCTCATCAAACACCTTTTTCGACGCATACTAATTAGACACCAGCAAAACAAATTGCCTAGTGGCTAGGTATGCGGAGTGCGAGAGTAAGTCTCGGCTTCATAAAATAATTCGCTCTCACTTGTAGTTAGTGGACACAAACGGGAGTGTATTGTGGATTGGCATCTAAGCCGAAAGAGAGATGAGTTTGTGAAATAGGAGTGTTCACGGTGTGGCTTCGGAGTCAGTTTGGCTTTCTATTCCGAAGAATCATTACTTGTACTGTGGCTTAGTTGGTTAAAGTGCCGGTCTAGCGAATACGGAGTCATGGGTTCGAATCCCACCAGAACGCGATTTTTTCACAAATATCATCTCTCAATTTGTCAATTAGCAACATTTTGTGCCTTCTAATAACAAGTTTTTCTAGTGTTCCAGACATACCAGCAAATATGGCAAAATACAGGTAAAATGGGCAATATTATGTGTCATTGCACCTTTTTAACGGGTGATTCAGATATTTGGTGTCTGGTCTTCTTCTTCTTCTTCTTCTTCTTCTTCTTCTTCTTCTTCTTCTTCTTCTTGTTTCTGATTGAAACAGCCATCTGACAGCTTCAGTGATTTTGGCCCAGTGACTTTGACTGTATGGCCACGATATTAGGTCGATTGGCCACTCGCGGCGCTGGCATCGTTTTTACTCATGTTTTACGTTTGGTCACTACCACCACCTTATGATGACCCGACCAAACAAAATTAATTTAGCATTGGGTTTTCGTGACTATGTTTGTAATGGTTTTTTTTCTAAGTGCTACGTCTGTTTATCTGTGTTTTATCAGTGTGTTAACACTGGTGGATGAATAAACGTTTTTTTTTCAGCTAAGAAAACTAACACACGATGAAAATTATGCATGCAAATCATATGTATGTGTCACTACAATAACAAACACATATTATGCGGTAAAATAACAGTTGAGTAGAATAGTATATGTTGCTGTGAAGTTGGGGATACAGTTATTTACAGAAACCACAATGTCTATTGCATTTGTGACAAACATGCGAGTATATGGGCATTTCATACTGGAAATGCTAAATACAGAGATGGACGAAAGTTATGTTAAATATGGAAATGGCTGTATGGTTGGCATGGTATTTATAATTTCTGTTTACACTGAAACCTCCATTTAGGTAAAATCTATTTCGGCCCCTCCTTTTAGGTAATGTTACCTAAATGGAATTTGATTATGTTCAGAACAGTTGGAGTACTTAAGATTAGGCATAAGGTTGGTTTACCGGAAAGAAGTAGTGAGTAGAGTACGTTAAAAATGGTGAGAAGGAAGGGGGGGGGGCTTTTCAGTGTTAAGAGATGCCCCCCAACACCCCCTGCAGTGTTGCGGAGTGTCAGTATCAAGCAAAATTTCCAGCTGAAATTGACATAAGCAATTGTGGTGTTGTAGGTTTTAAACATTTACCATCATTGGTGTTCACTTGTTTGTTGTTTGTTACCGCGGCTTTGCATCTTGTCGTTCGTATATTTTCCGTTCATTTTAATCGTTCTGATCGCTCGTAAAAATCCAATTTGACTGTAGTTAGACGTGTAACGCGGAGCGCTATCTAACGAACTACGATTTAATTAGCTGAGTGATCTAGTGATACAGAAAAATCAATTTTACTTCTCGCAAATATAAGCATTTACCGTGGAACAACGACAACAAGCCTCACAGTCGCAGTCGCCAAGCGCTATTGTTTCGGTCTAGATTCGATTCAACACACGTTCTACCGCCTATTGAGCCAAAAATGATAACACATTGCGAGGTATGCAAGCTTGAAATCGTAGCTGAAGATATTGTCGTCACATGCGAGCTTTGTGATGATCTTCGTCAATTTCACGCCAGATGTGTAGGTTTGTCCTACGATGAAGGATGCGCTTGTTTACATCAGAACATTTTTTGGATGTGTGACTCTTGTCGGGATGGTATTGAACGGGGTCGTTTTCGAAAGTCGTCCATCGAGAAGAGCAACAACGACTACGCAACGAGAGACGAAGTAGATTGTCTAAAATCGGAAATCAAACGAATTAGTTCGATGGTCTCTCAATTGGTAACAGGCAACGATGATCTTCCGAATGAAACTACAGTGGATTCTCCAATTGTACGAGCTCTCACAAACCGGTCTCCGCTGTCTTCAACGAAGCTGAACGCAGAAAATCTAACAGCACAGACACCGGACGATGCAAATCTGCAATTGTATGTTACCAATATTGCACCGGATGTAACTACAAGTGAAGTGAAGGAGATGGTTTGCCAATCCATAGGAGCGGACGATGTTCTACACGTTAAATGTTTGGCACCTTCGTGGAGGGACGTTTCAACGCTCAACTTTATATCATTCAAGGTCACCGTTGATGCGCGATTTCGTGATTCTGCCTTCGCGAATTCAAATTGGCCAAATGGAGTACGATGCCGCGAATTTCGAGACATGTCCAACGCAGTATGGCGCCCTTCATCTCGTACATTCTAACTGTAGAAAGAATTCCTTCTAGTTGCATCGTGTGATTTATTTGTGATATTCGTTATATGTAGTGCTGTTCAAAGTTGTAGTTTGATATTGCTTTTCCTGTAATTTAGTATAGTTTTCTTTGTAAACTTGTTAGTCAGTTACAGTAATCTGTGCGACCAATTTGGTCGAAGATGGAATTAAATGAATAAATAGATAACGCTAAACATGACATAAACCTATTATTTACCTGTTTTTATTTTGGTCACCAAACCCAACATAGACTCAACAGTTGTTCGATGTTGGTCCAACAGTGGCCCAATATTCGATAAAAATTGATCCAAAATTGACCCGACATTCGATAATTTTTCAGTCTGGTGGAATTTTGCAGGGTTTTTTATGTTTCGTTCCCACCATCCGCATGACTCCCTTTAAATCTCCGATTATGGAATGTTAGTTTGCCCCCGCTTCCAAATTCTTTTGATCAGAATTCGGTCAACGGCATTCGGCCAAATGACCTTTTCGGCCAAACGACATTCGGCCAAACGGCATTTAGCCAAATGGCCGGACACCCAAATCTCCTAGTCACTCGCCTTTTTAAATTTCTTTGCTACCTTGTACTCCATTTAGGCAATGCATTCATTTAGGTAAAAAATCTATTTAGGCAGTCCCGACTCGTTACCTAAATGAAGGTTTGGGTGTAATCCGCAGAGTATCTGTACGTACAAATCTCAATACGAGATTGAGAAAAGTTGGCTGTGAGCACATGAAAAATCCTTGAGCTTGAGACTCGCGATGTTGGTGCACATCACATTAGCATTGCGAGTCTCAATGAGACATCTCAATGAGACAAGCTCCAGGTACTTGACTCCAACCTCATACACTCTCAAACCATGAACTGGAATGACATTTACAGATAATGTTCAGCTGAGATTTGGTTGACGTTTTCCGGGGGCGGAAAGGGGTTTGAGTCATAAGTGTGCTGGGGCACATAGAATGCAGCCGGAGTTGTTTTACGACGGGAAAATGGTAGGAGGAACAATCCTGGTAAGGGCTTCTTCCCAATTGACGTTAGTATGTCCATAATGTTTTGGGAGACTGCATAACAGTGCTATTAGTGCTCGTTTGATCAGCTCGTGTACTTCCAATTAATAGATTTTTGGTGTGTTCTGTGTGACCAGCGGAGAGGGATGAAGGGTCGTTTTAGTTGAACGTGTAGTGCGCCAGAGTTGTGTACCTTACATAGCTTCTGAAGAAGGTGAGAGATGATGTGGGCCACAGCTTTGTTCTGGGATATAGGCATCTCAATTAACACAACCAACGCCAAAAATTATTTGATCCACAATTGGTCCCCAGTTTAACCACTTATGCGCAAGCGGCAATGGCGGCGGTGGGTACCAGCAAGTAAATAGTACAATTTTGACGTTTAGTAAGGATAGCAATCGATTGGTGCCACAGAACGGTTGGCGAAAGGATGAGCAGGGGAACGGAATCGCTTCGATTTTTCCCCAAGAAACGTCAAAACTCAATCCGCTCCCTTGTACTCACCGCCGCCGTTACCGCTGGCGGATAAGTGGATTCAATCTCCGGATAACTGGACTGTAGAAATGGGTTCACATAGGTAATCTAATCTGGGCCTTTAAAATGATTCAGTTGCAACTAACAAACATCTCAATGAGACGAGTCTCACGAGACGTCTCATTGAGGCACGTATACTAGATTTTTCATGAGCATGCTATGATCTCAAATCTCACAAATTTTCTTGAGACGCATTTCAACCCAGCGCATGGCACACTGTCTCATTCATGTATACATGAGCTTTTAGACACTCTGTGTAATCCAACAAATTTTACCTAAATTTATTGGTTCAACATCGTAACACAGACAAACAGACGTAACTCTTAAAGGAAATTCATCGAAAACTTCTGTCCGGTGACTTTTTCATGAGCACACTGCCACCTATTGGTAGAAACACGTGAGACACTATTGGCCATGATGGATTTCGATTTGACGTTTGTCTTACACGCACAGTACTACACAAATCGCCTGTAATTTTCGTTTGCATCATTCAGCAATGTGTACACTGGCAAACGTCAAAGCGATCGAACACTAGCGCCGCTGGTGGAAGGATCGCGGAAATCAAATTAAATTTGAATTGATCGTTAAATGCATGTGCCAAGCCGTTATAAAGAGTGTTACGTCTGTTTGTCTGTGATCGTAATGTTGGTAAACGCATTTGTTTGTAAAATGTAATAGAGATTGTGGACCAGATGAAGTGTAAGGTAGCCAGCATTGAGACGGGAGGATAGTAAATAAAAGTACATATTACTTAACTAGTAACTTAGAGCTGGAAGCTCTTGTAAGGTGTTATACTTAACCAGCATAGGGCATTGTTAAGACTACATTCAGAAGCTTCGTAAAAACTGTAGACTTTGATCAGACTCGTGAAACAAAAACTCCACGTGATTCATATAAGAAAAAAAAAAAGCATTTCCCAAGCAACACACACGGTTACAAGACAGTGACGGCTGCGCATGTAAGGGTTGCACAGAAGACACTGTGACTTACTGCGCTACCCTTACATGCGCTGCCGTGACTGTTTTGTAATCATGTGTGTTGCTTAGGTTCAATCAGCTTTTGTACTTCTTTTGTTACATAACCCTTACAAGAAAAAAAAATGAAGGATGTGAGGTACTTACCCTTAGATTGATTTTTTATGTAGCTATACCGATATGTATCAACCCTTATGAAGGGTTGATTGCATAATTTCCGCGGATAAAAAAACTATTTGAATGAACCCGGTGAACCATTACTGTCTCACTTCTGGCTACGAATTCCTCCCTACGATTGGAATGACTAGACTAGGTTGTATTAGACTACAGATGGGTATTGATGTTTGCAGGTCGAATGATAGTTCTTTGGTAATGAGTTGGACAAAATTCCTACAATAATACTGTATTTTATATCGATATACATAAATGTACTACTCGGTAGTACAAACAACGAACTTAATCTAATGATCACATTTGATGCCTACACTTTGTTCTACATCGGCTAATATTTATAGTCTTATCGCTTTACTCAATTGTGTTCGTATCTCACCTTGTAGGTGTTCTTCCACACCTCAAAGAGACATATTGTTGAATGGAATCGATAGAATATGGCCAGTGGCATCGAAATGTGGGTAATGATCGTCCAGGCCCAGATTCCATAGAATTTCATCAACGTGGGACGGAAGCTTGCATTAGTCTTGATCAGCGTGTTGATGAACCAAATGGACATGTTGGAAATTAGTAAAAACGTGATGATCTCTCTCCCTGGTTTAGTTCGGTTCTGTTTGGCACCTTTGCAGCGTCGCCACCACGCATTCATCACAAATAACGTCTGAACGGAAGTTTGTATGAGCGACACTATTTCCGCCACCAGCGAGTAGGCAGTGACGTGTTCCGAGACGCCAATCGAGAAAAATGTGCCAATTATGCTAAACATGCAGTAGATGTAGATGCCAATCTGGGCTAACACCAGCAGAGTGCAATCCAGACTGATTCCGGCGTCGCCCTTCTTCTGGGAAAACTTCAAATCCCGCATCTGAAACATGGCCCACACGACGGCAAAAGTGGTTATCGTGTAGAGAATGATTTCACTGATGGTGACCTCGATGGTAGCCACCCGTTGATAGTACTTTTCCTTCTGAAGCACAAAGTACATTATGAGCACTATGATGGTCAGCACGATGACCAGAATGCCTCCGAACATTCCCCGTTGGGCGTTGGAGCAATCGATCGAGAGCATATTTGCGCTTCGGCCGGTGAGGCTCTTCCGGGAGCTTCTACGTGAGCCATTTCCTCCGCGGCCGGCTTCCCGAAGCTTCTTCCACATCTCGTAGAGAATGACCGCGCAAATTAGCGAGTATTCAATGGTGCAGGGGAACAAGAACGGCGCAGCATTCTGTACCAGTGACCCCATTATGTTGGTCCGGTGGCACTCGAAGCCGTACAGCGTCGGTGCGGTCAGTACGTCACGCTTACTCAAGTGGGCGGCGATGGTGGCATTTAGTGTGATTGGGCCGGAACTGAATCCATTGTCTGTGGAAGAGAGGAGAAAGGGATGAATTGGTATCGGTTTATGTGGTGGCTTCCCATGCACATGGGCTATCTTTCGATGGGTATTCTAATTAGCTGTTATCAAATCAGGTATTTAAATGGATTTGTATAATGATTTTTGTTTTGGTAAATTAACCGTTTACTACCAATCGGATTTTCCAAATTTTACCAGAAGTTTCTTTGGTGTTTTCTTCTGGGATTTCTATTTTAGATTTCTCCGAATACCTTTCAATGGGTGCTGCTAGCTTATCTTTAGGAATGACTACATAAAGTCTTTTAGGTTTACTCAGGGAGCAAATCCTAGAATTCCCCCAAGATAGCTTCTGAGATTAATGGTCGGGAAATCCTCGAAGGATTTTCCAACAAATCCTTGAAGCATTTTTCACGAAATCCTCGAACGATTCTCCGGGAAATCCTCGAAAGATTCTCTGGGAAATCCTCGAAGGATTATCCGGAAAATCCTCGAAAGATTCTGCGGGAAATCCTCGAAGGATTCTCTGGGAAATCCTCGAAGGATTCTCCAGGAAATCCTCGAAGGATTCTCCGGGAAATCCTCGAAGGATTCTCCGGGATATCCTCGAAGGATTCTCCGGGAAATCCTCGAAGGATTCTCCGGGAAATCCTCGAAGGATTCTCCGGGAAATCCTCGAAGGATTCTCCGGGAAATCCTCGAAGGATTCTCCGGGAAATCCTCGAAGGATTCTCCGGGAAATCCTCGAAGGATTCTCCGAGAAATCCTCGACGGATTCTCCGAGAAATCCTCGACAGATTCTCCGAGAAATCCTCAAAGGATTCTCCGGGAAATCCTCAATGGATTCTCCGGGAAATCCTCGAAGGATTCTCCGGGAAATCCTCGAAGGATGCTCCGGGAAATCCTCGAAGGATTCTCCGGGAAATCCTCGAAGGATTCTCCGGGAAATCCTCGAAGGATTCTCCGGGAAATCCTCGAAGGATTCTCCGGGAAATCCTCGAAGGATTCTCCGGGAAATCCTCGAAGGATTCTCCGGGAAATCCTCGAAGGATTCTCCGGGAAATCTTCGAAGGATTCTCCGGGAAATCCTCGAAGGATTCTCCGGGAAATCCTCGAAGGATTCTCCGGGAAATCCTCGAAGGATTCTCCGGGAAATCCTCGAAGGATTCTCCGGGAAATCCTCGAAGGATTCTCCGGGAAATCCTCGAAGGATTCTCCGGGAAATCCTCGAAGGATTCTCCGGGAAATCCTCGAAGGATTCTCCGGGAAATCCTCGAAGGATTCTCCGGGAAATCCTCGAAGGATTCTCCGGGAAATCCTCGAAGGATTCTCCGGGAAATCCTCGAAGGATTCTCCGGGAAATCCTCGAAGGATTCTCCGGGAAATCCTCGAAGGATTCTCCGGGAAATCCTCGAAGGATTCTCCGGGAAATCCTCGAAGGATTCTCCGGGAAATCCTCGAAGGATTCTCCGGGAAATCCTCGAAGGATTCTCCGGGAAATCCTCGAAGGATTCTCCGGGAAATCCTCGAAGGATTCTCCGGGAAATCCTCGAAGGATTCTCCGGGAAATCCTCGAAGGATTCTCCGGGAAATCCTCGAAGGATTCTCCGGGAAATCCTCGAAGGATTCTCCGGGAAATCCTCGAAGGATTCTCCGGGAAATCCTCGAAGGATTCTCCGGGAAATCCTCGAAGGATTCTCCGGGAAATCCTCGAAGGATTCTCCGGGAAATCCTCGAAGGATTCTCCGGGAAATCCTCGAAGGATTCTCCGGGAAATCCTCGAAGGATTCTCCGGGAAATCCTCGAAGGATTCTCCGGGAAATCCTCGAAGGATTCTCCGGGAAATCCTCGAAGGATTCTCCGGGAAATCCTCGAAGGATTCTCCGGGAAATCCTCGAAGGATTCTCCGGGAAATCCTCGAAGGATTCTCCGGGAAATCCTCGAAGGATTCTCCGGGAAATCCTCGAAGGATTCTCCGGGAAATCCTCGAAGGATTCTCCGGGAAATCCTCGAAGGATTCTCCGGGAAATCCTCGAAGGATTCTCCGGGAAATCCTCGAAGGATTCTCCGGGAAATCCTCGAAGGATTCTCCGGGAAATCCTCGAAGGATTCTCCGGGAAATCCTCGAAGGATTCTCCGGGAAATCCTCGAAGGATTCTCCGGGAAATCCTCGAAGGATTCTCCGGGAAATCCTCGAAGGATTCTCCGGGAAATCCTCGAAGGATTCTCCGGGAAATCCTCGAAGGATTCTCCGGGAAATCCTCGAAGGATTCTCCGGGAAATCCTCGAAGGATTCTCCGGGAAATCCTCGAAGGATTCTCCGGGAAATCCTCGAAGGATTCTCCGGGAAATCCTCGAAGGATTCTCCGGGAAATCCTCGAAGGATTCTCCGGGAAATCCTCGAAGGATTCTCCGGGAAATCCTCGAAGGATTCTCCGGGAAATCCTCGAAGGATTCTCCGGGAAATCCTCGAAGGATTCTCCGGGAAATCCTCGAAGGATTCTCCGGGAAATCCTCGAAGGATTCTCCGGGAAATCCTCGAAGGATTCTCCGGGAAATCCTCGAAGGATTCTCCGGGAAATCCTCGAAGGATTCTCCGGGAAATCCTCGAAGGATTCTCCGGGAAATCCTCGAAGGATTCTCCGGGAAATCCTCGAAGGATTCTCCGGGAAATCCTCGAAGGATTCTCCGGGAAATCCTCGAAGGATTCTCCGGGAAATCCTCGAAGGATTCTCCGGGAAATCCTCGAAGGATTCTCCGGGAAATCCTCGAAGGATTCTCCGGGAAATCCTCGAAGGATTCTCCGGGAAATCCTCGAAGGATTCTCCGGGAAATCCTCGAAGGATTCTCCGGGAAATCCTCGAAGGATTCTCCGGGAAATCCTCGAAGGATTCTCCGGGAAATCCTCGAAGGATTCTCCGGGAAATCCTCGAAGGATTCTCCGGGAAATCCTCGAAGGATTCTCCGGGAAATCCTCGAAGGATTCTCCGGGAAATCCTCGAAGGATTCTCCGGGAAATCCTCGAAGGATTCTCCGGGAAATCCTCGAAGGATTCTCCGGGAAATCCTCGAAGGATTCTCCGGGAAATCCTCGAAGGATTCTCCGGGAAATCCTCGAAGGATTCTCCGGGAAATCCTCGAAGGATTCTCCGGGAAATCCTCGAAGGATTCTCCGGGAAATCCTCGAAGGATTCTCCGGGAAATCCTCGAAGGATTCTCCGGGAAATCCTCGAAGGATTCTCCGGGAAATCCTCGAAGGATTCTCCGGGAAATCCTCGAAGGATTCTCCGGGAAATCCTCGAAGGATTCTCCGGGAAATCCTCGAAGGATTCTCCGGGAAATCCTCGAAGGATTCTCCGGGAAATCCTCGAAGGATTCTCCGGGAAATCCTCGAAGGATTCTCCGGGAAATCCTCGAAGGATTCTCCGGGAAATCCTCGAAGGATTCTCCGGGAAATCCTCGAAGGATTCTCCGGGAAATCCTCGAAGGATTCTCCGGGAAATCCTCGAAGGATTCTCCGGGAAATCCTCGAAGGATTCTCCGGGAAATCCTCGAAGGATTCTCCGGGAAATCCTCGAAGGATTCTCCGGGAAATCCTCGAAGGATTCTCCGGGAAATCCTCGAAGGATTCTCCGGGAAATCCTCGAAGGATTCTCCGGGAAATCCTCGAAGGATTCTCCGGGAAATCCTCGAAGGATTCTCCGGGAAATCCTCGAAGGATTCTCCGGGAAATCCTCGAAGGATTCTCCGGGAAATCCTCGAAGGATTCTCCGGGAAATCCTCGAAGGATTCTCCGGGAAATCCTCGAAGGATTCTCCGGGAAATCCTCGAAGGATTCTCCGGGAAATCCTCGAAGGATTCTCCGGGAAATCCTCGAAGGATTCTCCGGGAAATCCTCGAAGGATTCTCCGGGAAATCCTCGAAGGATTCTCCGGGAAATCCTCGAAGGATTCTCCGGGAAATCCTCGAAGGATTCTCCGGGAAATCCTCGAAGGATTCTCCGGGAAATCCTCGAAGGATTCTCCGGGAAATCCTCGAAGGATTCTCCGGGAAATCCTCGAAGGATTCTCCGGGAAATCCTCGAAGGATTCTCCGGGAAATCCTCGAAGGATTCTCCGGGAAATCCTCGAAGGATTCTCCGGGAAATCCTCGAAGGATTCTCCGGGAAATCCTCGAAGGATTCTCCGGGAAATCCTCGAAGGATTCTCCGGGAAATCCTCGAAGGATTCTCCGGGAAATCCTCGAAGGATTCTCCGGGAAATCCTCGAAGGATTCTCCGGGAAATCCTCGAAGGATTCTCCGGGAAATCCTCGAAGGATTCTCCGGGAAATCCTCGAAGGATTCTCCGGGAAATCCTCGAAGGATTCTCCGGGAAATCCTCGAAGGATTCTCCGGGAAATCCTCGAAGGATTCTCCGGGAAATCCTCGAAGGATTCTCCGGGAAATCCTCGAAGGATTCTCCGGGAAATCCTCGAAGGATTCTCCGGGAAATCCTCGAAGGATTCTCCGGGAAATCCTCGAAGGATTCTCCGGTAAATCCTCGAAGGATTCTCCGGGAAATCCTCGAAGGATTCTCCGGGAAATCCTCGAAGGATTCTCCGGGAAATCCTCGAAGGATTCTCCGGGAAATCCTCGAAGGATTCTCCGGGAAATCCTCGAAGGATTCTCCGGGAAATCCTCGAAGGATTCTCCGGGAAATCCTCGAAGGATTCTCCGGAAATCCTCGAAGGATTCTCCGGGAAATCCTCGAAGGATTCTCCGGGAAATCCTCGAAGGATTCTCCGGGAAATCCTCGAAGGATTCTCCGGGAAATCCTCGAAGGATTCTCCGGGAAATCCTCGAAGGATTCTCCGGGAAATCCTCGAAGGATTCTCCGGGAAATCCTCGAAGGATTCTCCGGGAAATCCTCGAAGGATTCTCCGGGAAATCCTCGAAGGATTCTCCGGGAAATCCTCGAAGGATTCTCCGGGAAATCCTCGAAGGATTCTCCGGGAAATCCTCGAAGGATTCTCCGGGAAATCCTCGAAGGATTCTCCGGGAAATCCTCGAAGGATTCTCCGGGAATCCTCGAAGGATTCTCCGGAAATCCTCGAAGGATTCTCCGGGAAATCCTCGAAGGATTCTCCGGGAAATCCTCGAAGGATTCTCCGGAAATCCTCGAAGGATTCTCCGGGAAATCCTCGAAGGATTCTCCGGGAAATCCTCGAAGGATTCTCCGGGAAATCCTCGAAGGATTCTCCGGGAAATCCTCGAAGGATTCTCCGGGAAATCCTCGAAGGATTCTCCGGGAAATCCTCGAAGGATTCTCCGGGAAATCCTCGAAGGATTCTCCGGGAAATCCTCGAAGGATTCTCCGGGAAATCCTCGAAGGATTCTCCGGGAAATCCTCGAAGGATTCTCCGGGAAATCCTCGAAGGATTCTCCGGGAAATCCTCGAAGGATTCTCCGGGAAATCCTCGAAGGATTCTCCGGGAAATCCTCGAAGGATTCTCCGGGAAATCCTCGAAGGATTCTCCGGGAAATCCTCGAAGGATTCTCCGGGAAATCCTCGAAGGATTCTCCGGGAAATCCTCGAAGGATTCTCCGGGAAATCCTCGAAGGATTCTCCGGGAAATCCTCGAAGGATTCTCCGGGAAATCCTCGAAGGATTCTCCGGGAAATCCTCGAAGGATTCTCCGGGAAATCCTCGAAGGATTCTCCGGGAAATCCTCGAAGGATTCTCCGGGAAATCCTCGAAGGATTCTCCGGAAATCCTCGAAGGATTCTCCGGGAAATCCTCGAAGGATTCTCCGGGAAATCCTCGAAGGATTCTCCGGGAAATCCTCGAAGGATTCTCCGGGAAATCCTCGAAGGATTCTCCGGGAAATCCTCGAAGGATTCTCCGGGAAATCCTCGAAGGATTCTCCGGGAAATCCTCGAAGGATTCTCCGGGAAATCCTCGAAGGATTCTCCGGGAAATCCTCGAAGGATTCTCCGGGAAATCCTCGAAGGATTCTCCGGGAAATCCTCGAAGGATTCTCCGGGAAATCCTCGAAGGATTCTCCGGGAAATCCTCGAAGGATTCTCCGGGAAATCCTCGAAGGATTCTCCGGGAAATCCTCGAAGGATTCTCCGGGAAATCCTCGAAGGATTCTCCGGGAAATCCTCGAAGGATTCTCCGGAAATCCTCGAAGGATTCTCCGGGAAATCCTCGAAGGATTCTCCGGGAAATCCTCGAAGGATTCTCCGGGAAATCCTCGAAGGATTCTCCGGGAAATCCTCGAAGGATTCTCCGGGAAATCCTCGAAGGATTCTCCGGGAAATCCTCGAAGGATTCTCCGGGAAATCCTCGAAGGATTCTCCGGAAATCCTCGAAGGATTCTCCGGGAAATCCTCGAAGGATTCTCCGGGAAATCCTCGAAGGATTCTCCGGGAAATCCTCGAAGGATTCTCCGGGAAATCCTCGAAGGATTCTCCGGGAAATCCTCGAAGGATTCTCCGGGAAATCCTCGAAGGATTCTCCGGGAAATCCTCGAAGGATTCTCCGGGAAATCCTCGAAGGATTCTCCGGGAAATCCTCGAAGGATTCTCCGGGAAATCCTCGAAGGATTCTCCGGGAAATCCTCGAAGGATTCTCCGGGAAATCCTCGAAGGATTCTCCGGGAAATCCTCGAAGGATTCTCCGGGAAATCCTCGAAGGATTCTCCGGGAAATCCTCGAAGGATTCTCCGGGAAATCCTCGAAGGATTCTCCGGGAAATCCTCGAAGGATTCTCCGGGAAATCCTCGAAGGATTCTCCGGGAAATCCTCGAAGGATTCTCCGGGAAATCCTCGAAGGATTCTCCGGGAAATCCTCGAAGGATTCTCCGGGAAATCCTCGAAGGATTCTCCGGGAAATCCTCGAAGGATTCTCCGGGAAATCCTCGAAGGATTCTCCGGGAAATCCTCGAAGGATTCTCCGGGAAATCCTCGAAGGATTCTCCGGGAAATCCTCGAAGGATTCTCCGGAAATCCTCGAAGGATTCTCCGGGAAATCCTCGAAGGATTCTCCGGGAAATCCTCGAAGGATTCTCCGGGAAATCCTCGAAGGATTCTCCGGGAAATCCTCGAAGGATTCTCCGGGAAATCCTCGAAGGATTCTCCGGGAAATCCTCGAAGGATTCTCCGGAAATCCTCGAAGGATTCTCCGGGAAATCCTCGAAGGATTCTCCGGGAAATCCTCGAAGGATTCTCCGGGAAATCCTCGAAGGATTCTCCGGGAAATCCTCGAAGGATTCTCCGGGAAATCCTCGAAGGATTCTCCGGGAAATCCTCGAAGGATTCTCCGGGAAATCCTCGAAGGATTCTCCGGGAAATCCTCGAAGGATTCTCCGGGAAATCCTCGAAGGATTCTCCGGGAAATCCTCGAAGGATTCTCCGGGAAATCCTCGAAGGATTCTCCGGGAAATCCTCGAAGGATTCTCCGGGAAATCCTCGAAGGATTCTCCGGGAAATCCTCGAAGGATTCTCCGGGAAATCCTCGAAGGATTCTCCGGGAAATCCTCGAAGGATTCTCCGGGAAATCCTCGAAGGATTCTCCGGGAAATCCTCGAAGGATTCTCCGGGAAATCCTCGAAGGATTCTCCGGGAAATCCTCGAAGGATTCTCCGGGAAATCCTCGAAGGATTCTCCGGGAAATCCTCGAAGGATTCTCCGGGAAATCCTCGAAGGATTCTCCGGGAAATCCTCGAAGGATTCTCCGGGAAATCCTCGAAGGATTCTCCGGGAAATCCTCGAAGGATTCTCCGGGAAATCCTCGAAGGATTCTCCGGGAAATCCTCGAAGGATTCTCCGGGAAATCCTCGAAGGATTCTCCGGGAAATCCTCGAAGGATTCTCCGGGAAATCCTCGAAGGATTCTCCGGGAAATCCTCGAAGGATTCTCCGGGAAATCCTCGAAGGATTCTCCGGGAAATCCTCGAAGGATTCTCCGGGAAATCCTCGAAGGATTCTCCGGGAAATCCTCGAAGGATTCTCCGGGAAATCCTCGAAGGATTCTCCGGGAAATCCTCGAAGGATTCTCCGGGAAATCCTCGAAGGATTCTCCGGGAAATCCTCGAAGGATTCTCCGGGAAATCCTCGAAGGATTCTCCGGGAAATCCTCGAAGGATTCTCCGGGAAATCCTCGAAGGATTCTCCGGGAAATCCTCGAAGGATTCTCCGGGAAATCCTCGAAGGATTCTCCGGGAAATCCTCGAAGGATTCTCCGGGAAATCCTCGAAGGATTCTCCGGGAAATCCTCGAAGGATTCTCCGGGAAATCCTCGAAGGATTCTCCGGGAAATCCTCGAAGGATTCTCCGGGAAATCCTCGAAGGATTCTCCGGGAAATCCTCGAAGGATTCTCCGGGAAATCCTCGAAGGATTCTCCGGGAAATCCTCGAAGGATTCGAAGGATTCTCCGGGAAATCCTCGAAGGATTCTCCGGGAAATCCTCGAAGGATTCTCCGGGAAATCCTCGAAGGATTCTCCGGGAAATCCTCGAAGGATTCTCCGGGAAATCCTCGAAGGATTCTCCGGGAAATCCTCGAAGGATTCTCCGGGAAATCCTCGAAGGATTCTCCGGGAAATCCTCGAAGGATTCTCCGGGAAATCCTCGAAGGATTCTCCGGGAAATCCTCGAAGGATTCTCCGGGAAATCCTCGAAGGATTCTCCGGGAAATCCTCGAAGGATTCTCCGGGAAATCCTCGAAGGATTCTCCGGAAATCCTCGAAGGATTCTCCGGGAAATCCTCGAAGGATTCTCCGGGAAATCCTCGAAGGATTCTCCGGGAAATCCTCGAAGGATTCTCCGGGAAATCCTCGAAGGATTCTCCGGGAAATCCTCGAAGGATTCTCCGGGAAATCCTCGAAGGATTCGAAGGATTCTCCGGGAAATCCTCGAAGGATTCTCCGGGAAATCCTCGAAGGATTCTCCGGGAAATCCTCGAAGGATTCTCAGGGAAATCCTCGAAGGATTCTCCGGGAAATCCTCGAAGGATTCTCCGGGAAATCCTCGAAGGATTCTCAGGGAAATCCTCGAAGGATTCTCCGGGAAATCCTCGAAGGATTCTCCAGGAAATCCTCGAAGGATTCTCCGGGAAATCCTCGAAGGATTCTCCGGGAAATCCTCGAAGGATTCTCGGGAAATCCTCGAAGGATTCTCCGGGAAATCCTCGAAGGATTCTCCGGGAAATCCTCGAAGGAATCTCCGGGAAATCCTCGAAGGATTCTCCGGGAAATCCTCGAAGGATTCGAAGGATTCTCCGGGAAATCCTCGAAGGATTCTCCGGGAAATCCTCGAAGGATTCTCCGGGAAATCCTCGAAGGATTCTCCGGAAAATCCTCGAAGGATTCTCCGGGAAATCCTCGAAGGATTCTCCGGGAAATCCTCGAAGGAATCTCCGGGAAATCCTCGAAGGATTCTCCGGGAAATCCTCGAAGGATTCGAAGGATTCTCCGGGAAATCCTCGAAGGATTCTCCGGGAAATCCTCGAAGGATTCTCAGGGAAATCCTCGAAGGATTCTCCGGGAAATCCTCGAAGGATTCTCCGGGAAATCCTCGAAGGATTCTCAGGGAAATCCTCGAAGGATTCTCCGGGAAATCCTCGAAGGATTCTCCAGGAAATCCTCGAAGGATTCTCCGAGAAATCCTCGAAGGATTCTCCAGGAAATCCTCGAAGGATTCTCCGGGAAATCCTCGAAGGATTCTTCGGGAAATCCTCGAAGGATTCTCCGGGAAATCCTCGAAGGATTCTCCGGAAAATCCTCGAAGGATTCTCCGGGAAATCCTCGAAGGATTCTCCGGGAAATCCTCGAAGGATTCTCAGGGAAATCCTCGAAGGGTTCTCCGGGAAATCCTCGAAGGGTTCTCCGGGAAATCCTCGAAGGATTTCTCCGGGAAATCCTCGAAGGATTCTCCGGGAAATCCTCGAAGGATTCTCCGGGAAATCCTCGAAGGATTCTCCGGGAAATCCTCGAAGGATTCTCCGGGAATTCCTCGAAGGATTCTCCGGGAAATCCTCGAAGGATTCTCCGGGGAATCCTCGAAGGATTCTCCGGGAAATCCTCGAAGGATTCTCCGGGAAATCCTCGAAGGATTCTCCGGGAAATCCTCGAAGGATTCTCCGGGAAATCCTCGGATGCCAGCGAATTTGCCAAACAAACCATTTGACTTTTCCAATCCTGTACATTGCAAAAATTCTGCACTGCAGTGTATAATATGTACATGTTTAGCAGAATGTTGCATTGAACATGTTGACGGAGGCTTTGTGTAACATCAGTAATAAAAACTTGAAGATTTTATCAAACCTTGATACCATGTGAGAAATAAAGCGTAATATTTATATGTATTTGATTTCGGTACACCTCTGCAGTACCATAGACGATCAGCCGGAATAGGAAATCTCACCTGTCATTGCTGCTGCGGCTGTCGCTGCCCCATGCTGATGCGCTATCCCCTCGTGTGCGATGTGGACAATCTCGTGCTTGGCCTCTTCGATAATCACGTACAACCACTCGCACAGGTTGGTGGCTAGCATGTGCATCAGCCCGAAGCGGGAAATGAACTTGTGTCGGATCATATGCCGCTGCGAAACGCTGCTGAAGAACAGAAACTGCATCTGCACAATGCACAGTGCCATCCGAGCGGCCGGTATTAATGCAATTAGAACATTTTGACATCTTTCATCGCCTGCGTTCGGGTCGGTTGACCGGGGGAACCAAGAATAAGGGTGGGGAGACAAGAATTTTGTGCGTTATGATGGTGAATAAAGCTATTTTATCAGTAGCATGGGCCTCGGCCATGCTACATGGTACTGCCTTTGAGATTCTGCTAAGGACTGTATCGAAAATAAGGTTGATACTGTTGCGCTTACGAAAGGTTCAGGTAATAAAATATTCCAATTTAATAATCTCAATTTCTGTTTTTCGAGATTATCAACATTATGATGCTTTATTAAGAAAACTAGCAACACTGTTGAACGTAAAATGAAACTGTTCGTAGCGCACCTAACGAATGAAAGTAGTTACTATCAGAAGCTAAATAATCTTCAAATGTTTGGTTTTATTTTCGATACAGTTCCTAATCTTTCGACATAAATGCGATTCCAGCCCATTCTTGTAGCTCCATAGACAGGTGCGTCTACATCAGCCCAGCAGCAGGGTATGCTCTTCCCGAGGGGAAATCGAATTGAATTTTGCTGTGCGGAATTGCATTTATGTTGGCTTCTTGTCGTGTCAACTTACGTTTCAGCTCAAAGTATTGGCCGAACTCCAGACCCGAGTATACCATGTTGCCGATTCCGAAGGCAATAGCCCCCACCCGCAGGTAGAACGATCCTAGCCGAGGTTCTTTGGGCCTCAATGTTTCGGGTATGATGCCACCGGGTTCACCTGTAGGACGGAAATTTATTGAATGTAAAAAACTTCATCAACGTGACGTCACTGACGGTTGACAATGATTCTTTCTTTACAATTTTAGATAGCTATATGATACGAACGTACGTCATTTCAGGCGTATCTAATCGAACTAATCTAAATGACTAGATAGCTGTAATTGCATCAAGAAAGTGATGACGGGTACACGGGTCTCTCGTGTTATCACAAATTTCCCAGACGCGGGTGAAGGCCGTAAAGATGTATAATGTTGATGACCCGGTCGGTGAATTACGGCAATCTCCACCAGACTACGTGGGCAAATCTGTGTACCTACTTACTGTATTGGCCCAGAATGTAGTTCAGCTTGACGTTGTGACGGAATTGAACCACGTAGAGGAAAATCGTAAACACGAAGCTCAGTGTGTACAGGTAGAGGTAGAAGCCACGGTAGAAGTGGTGCGGAGCACTTTCGGATACCACGTCTGTGATGGGGAAGGCGATTCCGAGGACGATGAGTAGCTTGGCGTAGAGTGCTGATATGGCGGTGCTGAATTGATCCCTGAAATGATGGATACAGAGTTGCAGATTGATTCAAATTGGTTGGCGAAACATAAACTGGGGTTTACAAAATTGTAGAAGGTTGGTATTAGGTTCAATTAGTTTTTCCCTGTAAACCAGAAAACACTCTGAATCTCCCCTGAAACTTACATTCTGGAATACCTGGGAGACCGAAAAAAACTCACGAACTGTCCTCCCGAAATGTTTTGAAACTTCCTGAGACCTCTTCAGACCTATCTGAAACTTCCATAAGATTCCTTTAAATCACAGGAAACCAGAGGATTGCAACAGATTAACTCCCAGAAATCAGAAGAAACGCCTCAAAATCCCTGGTACATCCTTGGGAATATTCCAGTGAACCGCAATGAAATCATTCTGGACAGTGCAGAAAATGTCATTTGAACATTTGTACATATGTAAAATCAACCACGTACAACTCATTTTAGAAGCTAAACTTGAGAATATGGAATATGAAAAACTTGTGCGGCCTGACCAGTTCTACAAGAAAGTTACGGAAAACCGCTCTTTTTCGAAAATTTAAGGTAAATGTTGCGGACTATTTTCAAAAAATGCCAGTTGGCATTCATGGTTAATATCAATTGGCATTTTTTAAAGGTAGTTCATGACATTTACCTTAAACATTCGAAAAAGAGCGGTTTTCCCGTGTCTTTTTGTAGACTTAGCCTAGCCGCACAAGTTCTTCATGTACCTTATCCTCAGGTTCAGTTTCTGGAATGAGCTGTAGGTGGTTGAATTGAGATATGTCGAAATGACATTTTCAGCACTGATCCTGGATATTCGAGATCGGTCGTGGCCTCCGACGTCTGCAAGAGGGCCACCGCAAAAAACTCCGTTTTGTGACGGAAAGGATCACTTCCAGTGCTGTCAGGGTAAAATCACAGCCGATTACTGCATGTTCCCAAATTTCACCGCCACTATACTGGTACGAACTCATGGAAATAACTCCAGTATTGTAATCACATAAAAACTGCGCAGTGAAACTTATTTCTCCTAAATGTTTGTTTTTTTTTATTAATCACTTAACAACCTAATTACAGCTCTTATGCCACAAAAGTTCAGCCTATTGGACGCAGTGGCTTAATTTCCCCAACAGGGGAGGAAAAAAAAAAAAATTACAGCTCTATTGTCCACTAGGGCACTACGTGAGCGATTTCATTTGACAGCTGCACTTACATTTCCCGAGCAGAGGAGAATATCAAATTAATAACTACGAAATTACATAAACTGTTTTTATATCTTGTTTTGTTATTATTTATTTATCAAGGCATAGCTTTTCCATAACACATTTTGTTGGACAATCTCATTTTGTTATAATCAAGCTATTGATATACATTCACTCAATTTCATTCCAATAACATGTTTTGATGAAGTAAAAGTTTTGTTATTGTTATACTATTGATCAACTTATCAACAATAGCACAACAGTAACAAGTTTTTAAATCAAAACAACAATTCGATAATAGTGACCTGTCCTTTTGTTTTGTTCCATTTTTATATTCAGTTAAGACAGAAATTTCTGATCGAGTCCTTTGAAAATTCCTTATATAATATTCCGAACAACACTTGGAAGTTCTGGAGGAGCCCTTTGACACCCTGGAGAAGTATTCAAAAGAACTCCTGGTGCAATCTTCTTAGAGATTCCAAAAGTAATTCTTCTGAGCAATTATTAGAATTCTTGGCAAAATCTCTTAAAAAACTCCTCGAGAATTTTTCGAAAAAAAAATCAGAGAAATCTTAAGATGAAATTCGGGACAAATTATCACGGGAAATTCTGAAGAAATATTTGAAGGGACTCTGTTCATAGTTC
Source organism: Aedes albopictus (assembly GCF_035046485.1). NCBI lineage: Eukaryota > Metazoa > Arthropoda > Insecta > Diptera > Culicidae > Aedes > Aedes albopictus. The sequence goes on along the minus strand of NC_085136.1, from coordinate 137,506,297 downwards.
TGGAGGAATTTCTAGAGGAGCCTTTGAAAATATGTGAATGATTTTGTGGACGAACTCTCACATAAATTCCTGGAAGGTTTTTCTTTTAGATTCTCTTGTAATGAATTTAAAACTGAATAGTATTTTTCGATCATTTAAAGTATTGTTACTCAGGTGGGTTTTTGAGACAAAATAACGTTATATCTCTTTCGTGACGAACCAGCACAATTATGCTGTTGAGTGGTAACAGTTTTGCATATTTTTCCATCTGTTTAGATTTCGATTTATGTGTCGTAAACTGTTTCAATAAATCAGCCATTACTTTTACTTGTATGTGTGCAAACAAACTTTTGTTTACGTTGCCTGTGAGATTTACCACAACAAAGTTAGCAAAAAGTGGACAAAAATCGTAGAACAGAAAAAGCTTTATCTGTCGCATATTTTTTATTTTCGATTTATCTAGGTAGTCTAATGGCACAAATTTCCCAAATGGAGGAGAACATGCCTCTGGAGCCGACCTACTGATATCTAGGTAGTCTAAGCTAGAAAACGAAAGATAAAGAGAAGTTCTTTCAAATGAAGAAAAATAATTACTGTTTCATTGGGAAACCCAAGAGTTCTGGAAAGCCAAACTTGAGCCATTTGTATGAAGATTTCACTTTTTTAAGCTCCGTCCCTAAAGGGATAAATTAAGTATTATAATTTACTTAGTTACGATTTTGATATTATAACAAATTTTGCTTTCCGATTATTATCAATAACATATTAGTATCAAAATTTGTTATTGAAATATTTTAAAAATTCACTGTTATTAAGTTGTTATTGAAACTCACAAAACAAGTTATTAAAATAATTTTCCAAGAAGATTTTTTTGTTATGTTGTTTGTTATTTTGCCGCTTATGACAGACTAGTTTGTAACATAATATGTTATGTTAATAACTTAACAATAATCGAGTCTATGATTCAGTTATTTTACCCAAATAACACAGCTACTTATGCTGTTGTTATTCCCTTCTGTTCGGGTTTGTACAGCGCACACATGTATATTTTATTCTACTTTATCGAACTGGTTGCCTTTCTGCTGCTTTCACTTTTCTACTCTATATATGGTAGAAGGATGAGTACAAGGATGATGGATGGCCGTTGTTCCTTTCCAGTCCGATTAGGGGTCCATTATGAGTAGCGATTCGCTGATGTCCAGGTATCCGGGTCCGTTTGAGCCACGGGGCTCAGAAGAGGGTCAGTGCCAGCCGCTCTCGGGGGAAGAGCAACTGACGAAAAATTGCAAGTGCCGGGGCTGGGAATCAAACCCATGACCATTCGCATCTGAAGCGAACGTGTGACCAACTACGCCACGGGCCCCGGCAATTTGTTTTTGTTGGCAATCGGCATTAGTAGTCAGTAGTCAGTAGTATCCAAAGAAATTTCTGATTAAACTGCGTTGGGAAACTCCTGGTGAAACTTATAGAAGTATCTCTTGTGAGATTTTTAGAAAAATGCTTGAAAAAAAAGCATAATAAAATTCAGGGACGATTTTCTGAAAAAAAAATTCTGAAATTAAGTGAAATTTGTACTAATTTATGCCGAAATCTCAGGAGAAAGTCTTGCGGGAGTCATTGAAGCAAATCATAAAACAATTTGTTGGCGCATTCATGCAGGAATTTCTGGAAAAAATCACTCAAGTATCTGTTGAAGATATTCCTACGAGAATTATCAATAGCTTTTATAGTCATTTCTGAAGGAATCCCTGGAGGAGTTTTTGGAAAAAATAAGAAAAAAGAATATCTGAAAGAATTTTCGATACATTTTATGAAGAAATTCTCGGAATAATTATGAAGGATACATTGAAAAAATGTCTTAAGCAATTCATCTAAGGAGTGTATCGGAAATTAACTATAAACATTCAGGATGCCCTATCTCGAAGCATGTTTGGTCTTATCATTTCGGTTCTTCTATCAAATCTTCACAATACAGTCAAGTTTAAAACAGCCTGAAAAAATTTGAAAAATGTTTAGCATTATTGAAAATATTGTAGAATGAATACATCTCACAAATTAAAGTTTTGGACAAATTGTTGTTTTTTAAAGATTTTTCAGCGTTTCAATAACCTGTAGCGAATAAAACTTGTACGGCGAAAAATCCAAAAAATATTAATTATTGTTAGCAGTTATGTACACATAACATATCACCGAACACCAACTTAAAAAAAAAATATTTATGATCGAAAAACCCTCAACATTTAAAAAATGACCTATCCTAAAAAAAAATATTTTTTTGTCGAACTTTGACAGTCTGTTTTAAATATCTTCAAAGGTTATACAATTCCGTTCTCTACTAAAGCTACCTCGTCGTTAAGTTTAAAAACATTTCCAATTAAAAAAAAATTGAACCATCAATTTGATGTATTTTTTATTTGCGTAATCGTGCTTTGAATCAGCATCAAAAAATAGGGTCCCTGAAAAATGACCTTTTTTCATTTTTAAGAATCGCGCTAAAATGGAATCGATTTTTTTCTTGAAAAAAATTTTTTACCTATATTATGAGCAATCTGGGAAAGAATATATTTGCGCTAATATATTTTAAAAAATCAAAAAAATTTCCATTTTTTCCGCAATTTCAAATTTTTAAGAGGTGTCCAAAATTTCAAGATCGTGCGTTTAAACTTTGAGATTGATGACCATGTAAAATATTTTTTTTTACAAAAGCAAAAATGCCATTCCTTTTTCTGAGGATTTATATAGTACCTCCAAAAGTAAAATTATTTATAACTTGAATAAATTATTTTTTGGGATGTTTTGAACATATATAGTTAATTTCCGATACAGTCCTTAAGAATATTTAAACGACTCCCAAGAGAAATTTCTGAAGAAACTGCTGGTCAAAATTCTGAAATTATCCTTGCCAGCTTTATTGAACGATTTGTTGGAGTAATTTCTAAAAAAATGCATGGAATATTATCTGGAATATTATCTGACTTTCGAAAGGCTTCCATGAAGCAATTTCGGAAGGAATTCATGGAAGAATATCCAAAGAAGTTCTAGAAAACCCTGGGTGAGATTCTTGAGGAAAGATAGGGGAAGATCTAAAAAAATCTTCAGGAGGTTATGTAAAGTAATGCCAGGGAGAACTTCACAAAAACTTTTGAAGGAATCTCTTGAAAAATTCCTTAACCTTCCGTAACTCGCGCGATTGGCCACCACCGTCAGCACCACGCTAATGCTGAGTACAAAAAGCGAGATTTTTTCAACGTGTTATACAAAATACAACAGCGCGATCGCTCTAGTATTAAAGAATCTGTGGAAAATTTTTGATTTGAGATTTGAAATAGCTTGTTGAAGATTCCGTAGAAAATTATCCAAAATACTTCCAGGAAGGATTCCCGCAGGATTCTTTGGAGGATTATCAAAAAGAATTCATGGGTAACCCAACTAACAATCGCCAGCCGCAAACAAGCATGCATGCTGAATTGTTGCTTTATATAGCAATTATAGCTGAACTAAAATTATGCTGTACACATTACTGTACAAATGCTATTTATATTGAAAAAGTAGCCAATGTTCAACTTTTCGTATTGGTATTAACAATGATAATTTAAAACACTTTTCAAGCGTTTAATAGATTTTTATTTTTATTCAAGGCACGCGGCTGGCAATTGACGGGTCTCGAGTTCGAATTTGGATTTAGGTAAATTTATGTGTAGTTATTATTTCACAATATTTGTTCACAGCATTAAGTTCCAATCATAAACTCTCGTGGAAATTGAGAAAAAAATGCATTTTTTATTTTTAATAATTTTTGCGTAAGCTGTATAACAGCTTTGCTATATAGTTGTAAAACGATTTAACAGCAAGCAATTTAGTTGGTACACCACACTATGCTTTATAGTTTCTCCAAATTTGTGTGAACAAAACCCGAACAAAGGTTGTGCCTGAAAATTATCCAAATGTTATTCAGCATCATGCTGAATAAATTCGTCGAAAAGGTGCTTGTAAAATGAGTGATTGTTAGTTGGGAAATTACTGAGAAAATCTATTGACGATGTTCTGAAAGAATCGTAGTGTAACGACCCTAAGTCGTTATCACCCTTACTATTCCATATTCATAAGGATTCCCCAGTAGATATAACGTAATTGTCACTGATGTGGAACATTGGCACTTTTACCCTAGTAGCGATAAAGTTTCCGTTTAAATGTAAAAACAGTAAATATAATGTGTCGCCCGAGTACGCACATGTGAATCAACGGTTCACCGTTAAGATAAACAAAGACCTAGAGGTCAGAACGCTCCGAGTGAGCACATTGGAATCTACAAACCACCGTTAACGTAAATAGTAAATAGCGAGTCACGTGGGGTTCAACGAATGTTCGTTAACACCCAACCCGGGTAGACGAGAATATCTAAATCATATCTCAAATCGAGCATGTTTTGCTGTCATAGCTCGATGTGATTTTGTTGTGTTATTCAAAAATCCAATGAATATCACACGAATAGCTCAATCAGTTTTATATCAGTTTTTGTTTTTGTCGAAATAGCTGAAAATTTCTACATAAGAACAAGTTTAGCTCTTCTGCACAAAATGGAACACATACACCCATAGCAATGGCTCAATGGTAGTGAAATGTCATGTGCCCCTTTCTAAGCTGTGGAAACGAAGAACCGCATGCTCTTATTCCCTTGTTATTTACAACAGCGAGCCACAGTTGAGTGGTAAGCATCGCCGCCTGTGAATCCTAAGGTCGTAGGTTCGATGCTGCATGCTGACATTTTTTTATTTTATTTTTTTCTAAAAAAATGACAAATCTTGTCTGCTATTGTTTTGATCTTGTATTATCTTAACGACCTATTATTGAGTAGTTCACCATATAAGATTTTGCTATTATTCCTGTTCTTTTACCTCTTATATCAATCAAACCAATATCAGTTTTTGCTCTTCAGTAATTCAATCAATAATAACTGAGTATGCTATTCATCAGATTTTTCCACCTACTCGGGAAAGGTATGAACTAAGTAGCCAAAACAGACGTGTACAGTCATAAATATTACTTGAAAGCCAACTTATAAAAGACATTACTACGTTCAGAGGGGGGCAGTCAGTATGTAGTCAGTTAATAGTTGAGTTTATAGAAGTCAGTTGATAGGAGTTAGTTTATAGATGAAAAGTCTATAGGGAAGTCTAGATGGGGAAGTCTAGAGAGTGAAAGTGAGAGCTATGTGTGTTAAGTTTTAAGTTTTAGTTTTATAAGAACAATGGACAATATAAGTGAAGAAAGGAAGTGATGTAGCAGTTATCAACTTGATGACAGTATCATGGGGGGAAAGGGAAATAAAGTACATCTTTTTGTACAGTAGTATGTATTCCTGGAGTAATTTAAAGAGAAATTTCTGGAAATAATTTTAGAGGAATTTTTGAAAAAAATCGTAGAGGAATTTCGAGGCAATCCATGGAAGATTAAACAAAAAAAAAACGCTTCGAAAAGTCTCTGAAACGGTTTTTTTTCTGAAGAAATCCCCAGAGGAAAACAAAAAGGAATCCCCGGAAACAAAAAAATTAGATTGCACACTTGAAAGTTTGAAGAATTTGTGCATTCCTGAGCATGGAAATTTCTGGGTGAATCCCTGGTGGATTTTCTAAAGGGATCTTTCAACAATTTTCAGGACGAATCCCTGGAGAAATTTTTGAAGGAACCTGTGGAAGAGCTTTTAAAGGGGCAATTGAAGAAATTTCTATGAAAATTCGTTGATCAATATCTGACAAATGGGAATTTCTTACAGAATCCCTATAAGAATTTTTGAAAAAATAATATATAAATAATGTCTGGATGATTTTCTTAGGAAATCCATGAAAATTCTGATTCTGAGTTTTCTCTTCTCAGCTCTCAATGAATGCCTGGAAGAAATTTCCGAAAAATTGCTGAAATTCTGATTATCTAAATGAATTGGTGGAAGAATTTGTTGAAGAATCAATGAACAATTTTCTATAGAAATCGTGGAGAAACTTCTGAATGAATCTCTGGAGGTATTTCTGAGGCAAACTGTGGAGGAATTATTTCAATAATATATGGGAAAATATCTCAATTGGGGGAATTTGTGAAGGAATTCCCGAATAATTCGTGGTCTTCGTGACCGAGCGGTTAGCGGCGGCAGTCGTTTAGGTGTCTCGTAAGCCTTGGAGTGTGGGTTCGATTCCCGCTCCAGTCGGGTAAAACTTTTCGTCAAACGGAAAATTCTCCACTGGGTCCACATGTTAGTAATATTAGGGTGCCAATGAATTTTCGAATTTCAAAAACGGGCAGTGCTCAAAAGTTTCGTCTCCTCAAAACAAGTCCCCATGCAAAATTTCAGCTCAATCGGACTTCGCCAAGTGTTAGGCCAAAGCGGTCAAAGTTTGGCTTGCTTTCTTTGATTATTTTCTTCACCAAATCGTGCATCAAAATAGCGTGAAAAAAATTGGTGGGGGTAAAATGGACAATCGATGGGGTAAAATGAACAAGTCGTTAAAAGTTATATAACAGCATGTTTCAATGTTTTTAAATACAAACTATCAAATTTCATACGATGCCTTTATTTTGTTGTTTTCGAACTTTTAATACAAACTTTGAAACACACTTAAATAATTATTGTATAAAAACAAGCACTGTTTTGGATGAAAATTATATTTTGTTGATATAAAATATTTTTTTATAACTTTTTACTTCAACTATCTCACGAAAGGTATGCCGGCTGATGATTCTGAAGTTTGCAAAAAAAAAAATGAAATTTTGGTGAAATTTGAACTGATTGTCCATTTTACCCCCACGGTCTGATTTTGTTAAAATTATTTCCGATTTTTTTTTAACAAAACTTAAATTTTTTTCGGTCAAATATATTTTTCTACGTGAATTTTATTGGTTTAGGGTGTAAAACTTGTAATAATTTGGAAATAACTTACGAGAAAACCTTAGCAATGCACTACCCGCTTGGCGCACACCCACAGTTGATCAGCAGGAATAAATCAATTTTATTTTGTATGGTGAAAAGCATCTAAACTTGAATTACTTGAAATAGAAAGCTTTTACTGAAAAAATATTTGGTAGGCATAATAGTAGTCACCATTGTGCACAACCACTACCAAATATTTTTTCGAATAATGAATTTCACTTCGATAAATTTGACTTTAGATGCTTTTCGCCATACGATGTTTTTGCGATTTACTTTTAGCGATTTTTCGCGCATTGAAGCTAGCGCCACATTGGTCGATGCGGAGAGTCGGAAAACAGCCGATGTGGTTAATTCATTATAAGCAGATTTTACATCATTTTCGTTTTTTAAAGTGATTTTTAAAGTTTTTGTCATCTTGAAGAGGTTTATTTGATGTTAATGTTCAAGATCAACAAAAGTATAATGATTCATGCTTAGGCATAAGCTTCAATCGTTGAAACATTTTGAAAAACAATAAAAGCCATGAAACTGTACCCTGTTCATTTTACCCCACCCACTTTACCCCCACTACGGCAGGGGTTGATAGATTAAATACATGGTTAGACACGGTAAGGGATGATCCCCGTGGAGCGTTTCCGATGAAGTGTGGCGGATATAAGCCGGTTCTCCAATGCGCACAACACGAAACCTTCAACCGGGAACAACTTGCGGAACATCAGCCGAGAGTAACCGAGATCCACGATGCTAAACGAGCCGAGGATTGAGCCAGCTTCCAGTTCCGTTCATCGTTCATTGCAAAATCCGCCTGCACCAAAAACATTTCCCGTGAATTGGGCGAACTTCTGCATCGATCGGGTTTGCGAACACGGACAATTTGAAAATGCTTCAAGACGGCCTTTATGGACTGGCGAAGGAAGCCGTGCAAAGCCGCCTTCTGATCCCGGATTCTGTACCCAAAGTTTTTGAGGATCTCCGGAAAAGTTGCTGAAGGCTCTGTTTGCGAAAGCACGACAGGCCTAGGCTCCACGGATTGATCGGGTCGAGAAGTTCCTAGACGTCGGGATCACGACGTCGTCAAACAACTCTGCGACCATATCGAGGCAGCTGGGTTGCACGACCATCTGAGCAATCCAATGCTAGTACAGGAGCTTGTTAACAAATTACTGCCCGAATATAAACTGGAATGGGTTCGATTCAAGCGTGAATAAATCGGTACGCCGTTGAGGAACTTCACCGGTTTCATCAACGATCAACGGTCTCTGTGGTAGCAGCCTTCACTGGAGCGGAGCATGGGATAATCGGCCAGTCCGACGTTCAGATGATCTATGAGAACATATGACGTTTTGATTGTACACCGAAAACTGCAAGACCGAAAGAAACCCCCAAGTCCAAGAATCAATAGTCGATAGCATCCACAGAGTTGTAAAAGGGTAGGAATCTACCGCTGAATGTGGTCCTCAACCCGAAAAAAAAAAACAAACAAACAAAGTGCGCCTTGTGTGGAATGCGGCAGCGACCGTCGGCGGCGTCTCTCTCAATTCAAACTAGCTCCTCTAAAGCAACTTACGATCCTCTGCCTCGAGTTGCAAGCGGCTGTGCTATGATCAAGGATGTCGCAGCAACTTAAACAACATTTATCGCTCCAAGTGCATCAAACCATTTTTTGAACTGATCCCCGAACTGTCTGTCAATTCGTCAGCTTCAGGATCGGAGAAATATTAAGCCTTATAAAGCTGTCGGAACGAAGATGGATATCCTTGAAGATGAACATTGCTGACTGCCTTACGAAGTGGAGAAGCGATTGGGACTTGATTCCAGAATGGTTTCGTGGGTCAAATTTCCTTTGGCATCCCCAAGAAACTTGACCGCGTCAACAACTTCCTCCTGCGAAAGCTAAAGCTCAATTAGGGCTGTATATTTGTTCCACAATTTCACTTTTCCAGAAAATCTAATAACTGCAAGCAAATTATTTGTGCAGCAATGGCAAGAAATCAGCGCAGAATGTGCTGATGAGTTTACTAGTGCTAGGACGAAATGGCACTTTAACCCACCTGTCGCACTGCATATGGGAGGTGTAGAGGGCTAAACTATAGTTCAGTATCAAACAACTGCGTGAGTACAGCGGAAACAACTACCAGAATGGTTTTAGATGTCAAAAACTGAATAACAGATCAGTTTTACGACTTAAAATGTATAACGGTTTCTATTGTTGAGAGTTTTGAGTCATGAGAGTTTGAGTTATATGTTAGAATCAAAAAAATATTTTGAATTCATCTTGACAATTACAGGAAATATTCGCAAGACCTTTAAACACTTATGAAATTATCTGATCTGAACTACAGCCTTAACAGTAAAAAAAATACTCACTCAGCAACAGCTCGGTTCTTGTTCCGCATGTCCATCATCGCCGGAGGGATCGCCTTGCTTTCGTCTTTGGGATTCAACGAAAGCTTACTACCGTGTCGCTGCAGAAACTCCATCAAATGTTTCTTGTGCGAACTGAACGACATCCTTGGCAGGGCATTGAACAGTGAAGGTCGCCGCGAGCCGTTCGACTCCGGCGCTGCTTGTTGATCTTCTGGATCCATGCTGTTGCCCGTGTGACGTCGACTACCCGGTTGGTAGGCGAAGCTTACGTTCGGCGTAAGTTTGGGCGATGTCTGGATCGGTTCCATCAGGGGCACTTTAATTTGAGCCAGATGTGCCATGTTGGTTTCACTGTAATAGAGACGAAACGAAGATGATTACTGTTCGAGTACAAAAATGATATTGTTCTTGACTGTAATCATGACAATCTGAAAAGATTTCAATCCCTGAAGTTTGTGTAATCCCGATTAAAACTAATAAAATCCTCAGATTGTCGATTGCTACAGTCACAACGGTCACTTTAACATATTCATTACAACTTTCTACACCGCCGCATCGATCTGATGTCGTTCTCCAAGGACGAAAACGAACTACAACTGCCCGAACTTGGCTCATCCTTCCCGTTAATTTGAATTTTTGGCAAATTCATCCGAGATGATTGTTATTATCAACTGATTTGATCGGAATATCTTTTGTTACTGTCTGCTTCGAAATATCACACCAACAACGGCAGGGGGAATACGCTTTTCCGATGCCGCAATGTGTTAATTGGTAATGCGAAAAGCTTGTTGATACAGCACGTGTTCGAACCAAACTGAACCGCCATGGGGTGGATTGATATGAATAGATCACCGTCGCCAACTGATAGAATCAATATTCTTTGTCACCGTCACGAAAAGCCAGTAGAAGATGCAGTTTTTCCTACCCGTTTCTAGATGATCAATTTTGATACATTTTTCGTCGCCTTGGGTTCTGATTTGGCGTACTCTGATTTATTTAATTGCAAAAACACGCAGAAACCCACTTATGATAATTATTTTCATGAAACTTTGGACTGAATAGAATTCAATATTCATTCATAGGCATAACAATAAAATTTCTGTACCGGATGTCAAGTTTACGTACAAATATTTATACAAGTAATTTAGAACATCATACTATAAAATCCATAAAACAGTGACAACAATAGAGCAAGATGTGACAGGTGCCACTCAGCGACACCGGTGCTAACAAGTGACGAGCGAGAATAATGCCACCATAAGTCAAATACTAATGACAGGTACCCGATTTAATAGAGAGCGGTGCTGGATGGAAACAAGCCCCGTTGCGGTGGCCATACGAAGGGAATACAATTGCTGAAGCACAGGCAAGCATTGATCGGACCAATATGCGGAGGTTTTATGCAACTGTCAATGGTGCGCGACCCGAGACTGCGCCAGCGCACGCCATATGCAATGTCCAGGAGGAAATTTCGCTGACAGACAACACAATGTATTGCAATGATGATTTCCAAGTGTAACAAGTATTTCGAAGATTTGTTAAATGGTAACAACACCCACGCCTCGAATTTTCAAGAGAACGGGTCTGAGCTATCGAATGACGGCTTGTGCTGAAAAGTTGATCGATTGGTGGTGACCAATCAATAGACTTTTCAGGGCAAACCGATATTTGGGTTCTCCAAATATGTGCTCTTGAAAATTCGAGGTATGACTTCTTAACCGCAGAGGTGAACAGCAGTATCAACCAATCCACCTAATTCATATGAAGAATAAATATATGGAAGGATGTAGGATACTCCACCAGGTGGTTTAAATGGTCTCATACCTAGCCTATAAGAAAAGGCACAGAAGTAATAGAAGTATTGTTTGGTTTAGATAGCATAGATAGTTTGGAAGTTGAGATAGTATAGATTGTTTAGAAAAAAAAATCCCCGAAATAACTTGAGGAAACTCAAAATGAATTCTAAAAAAAAAAACACATGAAAAGTCAGGTTTAACACCACAAGAATACTCAGAAAAATATACCATCTTGAGTAATCTCAGAAAGACATTCTGAAAAATACTGAGTGATCCCAGAAAGAAATCATTAGCAAAACTCAAGATGAAAGTACAGGAGGAATACCAGATGAAAATCTAGAATATACAACTCTCTAAAGAACTATCTTGAGGATGCCAAGAAAAAATGTCTGTAGGTCTAGCTACCCTTGAAGAAGTTCCGGGAGAAAATCAGTTAAATAACTGGTGGAGGAATAGCAGAAGAAAGTCTAGGAGAAATCCCAGAAAGACTTTATTGAGTAAACTAGAAAGCATCTACAAGAGAAGCAAAGAGAAATTCCAGGAAGTATCCCAGAAGAAAGCACTAGAGGAATACCAGCAAAATGTCTAGAAGAAATCACTCATTTTAGAATCTCAAAAGAAAAATCTTCGAACGCCGAAAAAAAAACGGGTTGAGGCATTTCAGAAGGAATTTCTAAAATTATAGTAGAACTGCAGGAGGAATATTATGAGAAAATGCAGTAGCAATCTCAGAAAATACTCCTTGAGGAATATAAGAAGGATTTACTGGAAGAATCTTCTCAGAAGAATGGTCAGGAGAAATCTCAGAAGAATTCCGAAATATTTTGAAGCAATCTCTTAAGGAATTCGGAAAAAAATCCCAGAGGGTCCTGAGGAATACGAAAAGAAACTATTTGAGGAATCATAGAAAGATCTCCAGGAGAATCCCAGGAAGAAAGTATTGGAGGGGATTTATGGAGGAATCCCAGCCACGGTATAACCTTGAGCGATTGAAGCAATCGGATTTCGTTTCAGCATATGCGCAGAATCTCGATGCAAATTTGCCAGACGAGGGTGAGCTTGATGTGGCCTTCTCGAGGATTTTTGCAGCACAGTAAAAGCAGCCACCAACGACGCAGCCTAAAGCATCATAGGTAACGTGGAAAGAAGTCGATGAAATGGTTCGACAAAGACTGTAAAACAATTTTAGAGGAGAAGGAACCAGACAAATCGTTAAACCACACAAGCAGATTCGTCTGTTTCAGGAGAAAAGCGCCGCCTGGACGAAGCAGAAGCTTCGTACCACGAATAAAAATATACAGGAATAAAGATAGGAGTCACTTGACGGGCGGGCGTGAGGTGATTGAGAGGTGGAGATAGTACTCTGGATGGCGCGGCAAATGTAGGCAGACAAATGGGATACAAAGGCAACGGCTACGTCCCACGCTGTGGAAAGTAAAAGCTGCCATACATCAGCTCATAACAAAAACACAGCTGGTAAGCATGGTATCGCAGCTGAACTCACCAAGATGCGCCCAGAAAAGTTGACCATCTGCATGCACCGGTTGATAGTCTTTTTTTCCTTCTAAACTATTGGGGGAAATTCTGCTCAACAGACACCCTAACAGGAAGGTAAGGGTAGTGTGGGGTTAGAGCCGTCTTCTACAACAAAGTAAAAGCCAGGACTACTCTCTCCTCGACCCCCTTAAACTTATTTCTATGGTCGCCAAACCCTACGTCTCTTCGGAACCACCAAGAAGGTATTGCTTCAGAGAGGGGCTAGTGCACATCGCACCCTCAAGGTTAGCTGCGTAGCCTGTAGCAGCGAACATCAATGACTCGCTTTGGAGAGTCCATCACGGTAGCATGCTGGCGCTTAGCTAGTTTCCCGAGTGCTCCTCACCACTCCCTTTGTCCTCGGAAGGCGAACAGGGCCAACCCCGCCGCGCCCAACCACTCAGCAGACATCAAGAACTGATGATCTGACCTGCGCGTAAAGGAAGGGTATCACTACCCTTCAGGCCCTACCAGATGCACCAGAAGGTTGCAGACAGCAGGGTCTCCACCTGCCCCGACCCTTGCCGGGGACCCCTTTCCAAACGCGGGCTCGGATCCTACCCAATAGACTGTCGCACCGTCAGCACCGCTACCGAGACTTACACTCCGCGGCTATTTAATCGCCGTAAGGGTCGATCTCGATCGCAGGGCACCGGTGTGACCTACGAAGCCGACTCTGAACGCCTGGACCACCCTTTTACACTCTTGATGATAGTCTGGATCTGAGAAACCGAACAACTAACGCCCGGAGGAGTGGAAGGAAGGGGTCATCTACCCCATTCACAAGAAATGCGATTATTTGGAATGTGAGAATTTCAGAGCGATCACCATTTTAAATGCTACCTACAAAGTGCCATCCCAGGTCATTCCGTCGTGTGTCATCCAAAACGAATGAGTTCGTGGTAAGTTATAAGGCCGGCTTCATCGACGGCCGATCAACAAAGGAACAGATCATCCCCGTACGGCATGCCCTCTAGAAATGGCCTAATTATCAGGTCTCAACGCATTACCTGCTCATTGACTTCAAGGCGGCATACGCAAAAATCGACCACACAGAGCTATGGAAAATCATGGACGAAAACAGCTTTCCTGGGAAGCTGACCAGACTGATCAAAGCAGCGATGGGCGTTGTGCAAAACTGTGTATGGGTCTCTGGTGAGCTCATTCATTTGGACCGCTGGGGACTTCGACAAGATGAAGGACTCTTATGCCTACTCTTCCACATTGCTCTGAAAGGTGTAATGCGACGAGCCAGGATACGACTATCATGAAATCCGGTCAATTTGTGTATTTTGTGGATGATGTGGATATTATTGTACGCTGGCTGGCTGGCGGAACCGAACATGTCAGGATTCGTCTAAGAAGTAATGTCACGATAGAAGGGACTACCTTCGAGGCAGTAGAGGAATACATTCACCTCGGACCCTCACTGGCAGCTGACGACAATGTGAGTCGTGAAATGCGAGGGCGGATCATTGGTGGAAGTCGTGCCTACTACGGGTTCCAGAAGAAACTGCCACAAATACATCAAGTATGTATAAATCACTTATAAGATCAGTGGTCCACTATGGGCACGTACTTGAGAGTTTTCGGTGTATGGCAGCAAAGGCTGAATCACGAGATCTACAACGAGCAAAAATGCTGCACGACGGCATCCCTGCAAAGTTGGTGTTCTCTTCCGATCCTGTTGGCACAAGAAGGCGTAGAGTGCAGAAAGAACGATAGGCGCACTAGGTGGAGCGTGATCTGGTGAGCATTGGGCGTGACCAAGAATGGAGAATGGCAACCACAAACCGAGTAATGTGGCTGGCATCCCGAGCAAAGGCGGATAAGAAAATGATAACAAGTTCTGTTATCTGGTTATCATTCGTTTGATAATTGAGTTTGTTATCATTTAGGTTGAATTAAGAGCCAACATAACAAAAATGATAACTCATATTTACTTCTCGAATACCAAAATGATAAGAAGTTAAGTTATCATTGAGTTCAAGTTGATAACTAATTGTGTTATACAATATTTTGTTCAACATTTCATTTAGTTATCAACATGAAAAAATACATGTGACTGATAACTGGTTTTGTTATCAATTAGTTATCATTTAGAGCTATTTTATCGACCAAAATAGTAAAAATCTACTTTACCGACATCGTCACCTATTGAAAAAAGTTTCTTAACTTACAACCAATGTTTTCGACTATTGCACCCAGGCGGGTCTCGAACCCTGATCGAGTGATTGTCGGTCGCAGCCGATAGCCCCTATACCAACACGGGACTCAGTGAGAGTGAGAGTAATAAAAGGCTACGCTTTCGTACTGCAGTCGCATTGTAGGTGGGAAGCGGAATCTATTTTTAGATTCGAGGTTCATCAGACTCTCAGTTTTGGGAAAGCTTTGAAATGTGCGTTTGGAAACAGATAACATATTTTGTTATCATTTAGTATTTTTATGTTATCGCGATAGACCAAAATTATCGATAACTAAATTTGTTATCATCTGGTTATCATCAATTGAAAAAGATGATAGCAAAAATAACAAAATGATAACACCGATAACACAGTTTATTATCAAAGTGATATCACTTTGTTATCCGCCTTTGCTCGGGATACTGAAATCTCAGATGGAGTTTCGGGAGGGGAAATTTTTGGGATTCTGAAATTTTAAAAGCAATTTCTATAAACACATATGACGCTCAGGGCCCATATAACCGAGGCGGTAAACGCGCTGGTATTCAGCATGACCATGCTGAGGGTGACGGGTTCGATTCCCGGTCGGTCCAGGATCTTTTCGTAAGGATATTTTCTTGACTTCCTTGGGCAGAGAGTATCTTCGTGCCTGCCACACGATATACACATGCAAAATGGTCATTGGCAGAGGAAGCTCTCAGTTAATAACTGTGGAAGTGCTCATAGAACACTAAGCTGAGAAGCAGGCTTTGTCCCAGTGAGGACGGTACGCCAAGAAGAGAGAGACATATGAAGCTCAAGGAATATGAGAAAGATCTTCTGGGGGAACCCCAGTAAAAATATTACTGAACTCCAAAAGAAATTTCTGTGGAATCCCAGAAGAAATTTCGTGCCCAAATTATAGGAGCTCATCAAGTTATCCCAGAGAAAAAATCTATAGGAATCTTAAGTGGTACTTCTTGAAAATTCTCAGAAAGAACTTCTTGAGTAATCACATAAAAAAACTATTGGGCAGAATTCTAGAAGAAACTCTGAAATAAATCATAGAAGGAACTCAGAAAAAAATCATAGCTAGAATTCCTTGAGGAATCTTAGAAAGATTGTCTACTAAATGAATATCAAATGAAATTTCTGGCTTTGAGAAATTGCCGAAACCCCGCATTTTGGCCGGTAGAAATGATATTGCTCACTTCATAAGTGGATTGTCATAGGTTCGATCCCAGCCTCGGCACTTGCAATTTTTCGTCAATTGCTCTTCCCCCGAGAGCGGCTGACACCTGACCCTCTTCTGAGCATATGCTCAAACGGACCTGGAAACTTGGATATCGGCTAAAGGCAACTCATAATGGACCCCAAACCGACCTGGAAAGGAACAAGAGCCACATATCAACATCCTCGTTCTCGATTGATAGGGTAGAAAAGTGACAATCGCGCACGCAGTGCCCTATTGGACAAAAGAGCTGTAAATTAGGTCAAGTGGTTAAGAATTTAAAAAAACATACTGCTTACTTCCCGTCTTATAATACAGATTATATAATTCAGCCGTAGGAGCGTTCATTATATATTCTTCTCGTTTCAGAGAGCGACAAATGACCCTTAAGCCTTGGCTTTCGAGCCAGGACATAAAGGGCAAATACCTATATTCCATGCCTGGAAAAGGAGCTCCAACGGAGTGACAATAACTTTCTTAGTTACGTCACTCCCAACGTTTTTGCTTCACATTTATAAAACGATACGGAGCGGCTAACGAGATGTCGCAGTTCCATAGTTTTGTTCAATTGCATTCAATGCGCTGCACAGTATGCTTGGCCGCTTCGATACTTTTAATACATCTCCAACGCCTTACAAGTATTTAAAGTGACTAGAATACTTTTGATTCTTGCGTATGTGTAGACTAGACTAGACTAGACTTTTGATTGTACGACATTTCCCCGAAAACCAGTTCCCCGAATGAAGTTTCCCCGAAAGTTTTTTCCTCGAATGTACCATTTCCCCGAAAAATGTTTCCCCGAACGTACCGTTTCCCCGAAAAGATTATTGCATATGCCATTTAACATTGACCCAATGCACAACTAAATGGATCCGATTCTTAGGACGAAGTACGCTTAGCCAAAGTATGTCCGACCGAAGTACGTTAGGGCGAATGGGTTGCTAAGCTGAAGTTGATAGAGTAGACTGGGTCACTAGGCCGTCTTCCTAATTTTCTTCATAAACGATGTTAAAATTTGTTTTCGAAGTCCTAGAAGATGTTAGTGTCCCCTGAGTTTTTTTTATAACTCGAATCTAGGACATTCTACGGATACTGTGATATACTTCCATGTTTTACAATATTCTTTCATCCTTTTCCCTTTTCTCCCATAGATGATTTCTTGGTGTTGATGTTATATTATTACTGAAGTACTGATGATTAATTGATCACTCTGCCAACGTTCCATCTAAAAATTTCGCATCTTTTTATAACACGCAGTTGTTTTTAGTTGTAATATGGCATAGCTTATCGACGGTAGTAATTTATTAAACCACTGACTGTCCCACGACAGATTTGCCTTCTTTGAGATGTCGGCTATTCTTTTCAATACATATTGTTTTTTTTTGTATGACCAACTGGCAGCGTTCGGAATTTTTGCTCATTCTCACGAAACTTGAATTCTCCCTCACGCCCATTTTCAGCGAAAATCTGGCTTTAGAAAACTCCCGCACAAAGAGGAGAGTGAAAATATATTTTCACTCACTTCCAAAGCGGCAAGAATTTCGTTTACCCTTCGTCAGCTCTCCGGCCGCCGTGAGAATAGCATATTTCTTATTGCTGAAACGTAAATTACGAACCCTGCCAACTCAACCGGATTGATGCTCGTCCGGCTTAATGACACTTTCGGCCTAATCAACTACGGCCTAACGTACTTCGGCCTGATATACTTCTGCCTAAAGATCCAACACCGTCTTTTTTTGGCTCGATTGATAAATTTTCCTTCTTTCAAACATAGGCTGCTCTTTCAAGTTGAACTGCTCAATTATTCATCAGTAATTTGACTACTGCTATATTTATTTTTTTTTTTGTGATCATCAAAGGTTCTCCCTTCTTTCATCATATACTGTTCCTTCATAATACATATTGTCGGCAGTCCAACTACTAATATGTTCTGTAGAAATGTCAATTTCAAATACTACTTCGGTCATGATTGATCGATTGATTTACAAAAAGTCTGAAGAGTGTTTAGCTTCAAATCTATTTGTCAAAGAAATTGAGTTCCATCGATTTTTCGTTTAAGGCCTGTTAATACACATTCAAATTATTGTGCTCATAGACCTCCTTCGCAGGCAACAATACTTCAAGACTTTAGTTGTCTGGATCATATGTTTTATAATCACAATAAACTTTAGCAGATTACTACCATAATCACGATGAATCGTTTCAAAGATATTATGCGTTTAAAGGGTTTTTTCATCGATTGAATATTCAAAAATAAATAGAAAGAACAGCCTATGAATAAAAGAAGGGGAAAATTATGATGAGCGTGTTCTTAGTTGAGTGCTTTTTCTTTTTCAATCAGTACAACAGAAAAGAACGACCCATATTTAGAAGAAGAGCAAACCTCATTGAAGCATCATGAAGAATATTATATCTCGCAAAATTCATGATACGAGGAAATGCACAATCAACGAGGTGTGATAGTTTCAATGATCTTGATATCTTTCTAAAGACTACACATCGGCACACTATGTACTCAGACTATCTTTCCGCTATTTCGTTTCAATGACTAATTCAGATAATGGAATTAATCAATGATCAGAAACTAGTACTAAAAATAGTATTATAAATATTTCGGGGAAACGGTCCATTCGGGGAAACGGTTCGTTCGGGGAATCGTTTTTCGGGGAAAAAACTTTCGGGAAAACTTCATTCGGGGAACTGGTTTTCGGGGAAATGTCGTACAATCAGACTTTTGAATGATTGCGTATGTGTAGACTAGACTAGACTAGACTAGACTATAATTTCTTGTGACAAGTATGGTTGAGATCTTTGAAGATTTGTTTCTTGAATTAAGAATGTAATTTTCGTCAATCTATGTGGTTCTGGACCCCCTATTTGTAATACTGGCCGTTAGAGGATTTAATGAAAAAAAATCAGAGGGGATGTGAACACAGCCCTGTCGTCCTCCTTAGTCACGGTTAGTCGACGACTAAGGAGCTTTATTTTTAATTCAAAAAAGATTTTTTTTCAAAATAACCATGTAAAATGGTTAATGTGATTTTTACCACCACCCACGTGGTGCACATTTTCAAAAAAAAATCACTTCACTTCACGACCACCCCCTCAGGAAGCAAAATTTAATAAAACGTTATTTTTGACCATTTTGGGTGTTCAGTGTTAACGCCCTGACCGTACCAGATTGAGTGTAAATGGGATTTGACAAAAGTCGGTACCCACGACCACCCCCTCAGGAAGCAAAATTTAATAAAACGTTATTTGAGAGCATTTTGGGCAATTCAAATTGACAAAAAAATTTGAGTGAACAGCAAGGTAGGCCTGCTGTTTATCTTTTTATGTGAGTGTTTTAAGGACAGACTTGTTAGAATCCCAAAATGGCAGCTACAATGGCCGACTTTGGCACCTACTCACGATTTCTAATGCACAAATCTCTTCGTAAACAACAACAGCGCACCTGAGCTTTTTATTTTGAGCTTTTTTAAGAGTAAATAAGAACCTTGGTAAGAACATGCATAATAATAATAAAATGCACTATTGTTTGAAGCTTGTTTCTTGAGATTTGTACGTCTGAAGTTCTGATGCACTGTTGAAGCGGGATTTCAAGACGTTTGTCCTGCTACTTGCTACTTGAGCCTTCTCGCATGTTGCTTGGAAAGTTTTTTGTGTGGTCAGTTGAGATGGCCCGCGATTTCGCATTGAGATATTTTGGTTCGATGCACGATAGGCGAAGTTTGTTCGTTTTTGAGTAACAATTATGCATTTATTAAATTAGCAATAGCGCAAATTTTGGTTACACAGAGGTCATTGCGAATTAGTTTTAATACACTCGTGGCTGTAATGCTGTTGCATTATTTGGTACTTTTTTTTTACTCCGAAAAACCTTTCGATCGTTTGCACCACGAGCACCTTTCCGCGCTCTGAGAAACAGGGGATAAAATCGTCAACCTTATGCAAAGTCTTGCATAATGGAGCTTTGTCCGACCCCATCTGAGAAGTCGATGGAATAAGTCAAGAATGTATTTTATTACCGTAAATAAGCTCAACGACCTGGATGAATGCGACTCTGCGGTGAGTTTAATCATCAACGTCAACAAAAGGTAAGTCAGCGATAGACGTTAACATGGACAACTTTGTTGTAACTGCACAAGTTGCACATATGTGTAAGCAGTTTAGAAGATCGAAAACTTTCAATTTGTAGGCAGTCAGATTGCTCACATTAAGGGACCAAAATCAACAAAGTAGTATGGATCAAAGGGACTAGAGCTGCTTTTACGAGTTAACGAATTATATAGAAATCCATTCAAATTAATCAACGCACCACAATTCAATTTTTCAATTCCAATCTCTGCCGTTATGCATCAGCAATACGTGGTGCGTATCAGGAGGGGACACACAAAGAAGCTGTCTTTGCGGTCGGTGGTTTATAATTCGGCCCAGGTGGCCTTATAAGTTACCACTGGATTTCAAGTACAGAGCACCATTGACGATGTTATCAGGAACTGATGTATTCGAGAACGTAAATGAAGGTGAGTCGGCCAAACATAACGAAAGGGCGGACACTAAATCTGCAATCGAGCGCTAGATTGGAATTCGACAGGACATCGTAGCAGAGGCAGACCCAGGGGAGGGGCTCATGGCAATGTAGTCTTAACAAGGAAATAACGGAAGTCGATAGACATCTGACTTGAACCCAGGTCAAGACTGAAGCGATCAGAAGCCGCCCAGGATCTTCAAGTTTGTCTTTTATAACCTCCAGGGGTAATCAGTTAACCTAGTGGTTAAGGCTATGGATCGCCAAACTGGAGACGTCGGATTCGAATCCCGTGCAACACGGGTAGCTCGAACGGTGTATTTATAGATTACGAATTACAATTAACGTTTAATCTTTCACCAAACATTAATTAGCAAACAAGTCAGCTTCCGAACCACCAGAAACGTCCACACAGCAGCGTAGCGGTATCAACACGCGAAACACCATCCCTTGCTCAAACATCAACAGAACTTATCATCGCCCGAGACGACGACGTAATAAACAGAATCACACCTTGCCGACTCCTCTGTAACCGTGTTTAGCCGCTCGCGTTCAGTCTTCCGGCGACCTGACTCGTCCACTGCGGCAATGCCACCGGCAACCCACTCAAACTCGTCGTTCATTTGATCTTCACTTAATCACCCAGCACTATACTAGTCCGAATGTGATTTATTAATATCGGCGCACGAAAAAAGAAAAAAATAGTCGATTCTTCGCGTTAGTGAAATATCGCGATCCGATTCCGGTAAGATTCTGTCGAAAACTGAACCCTTTTGGCATAGGAGGTTTTGAATGTGGTTCCGCTGAGTACGCATGGTCTTTTTTGGGTGATCAAATAAAGCTCGATCCATCTTTCGACTGCTGAAACCTTCTTTGGGCTGAATTATTTGGACTATGAAATGAAATCATACCCCATTCCCAAAATAAGCCACAGAAAGGTAAAACTTGGCTAAATGTTGGTCAAATAGTAATGCATCAATTCACGCCTATCTCTCGGTTTCCGATTATCAGTCTATCTCGTCTATCCGCTCGCTATGACTGAGTCAAAGTGGTGAGAGGTAGTCAGTCGTCGGCAGTCCTCCGCTACGCTAGAGGAAGAAGCAGCAGCAGGCGTAAGAGCGAAGTGGCATCGTAAATAGTCGTCGATAGATTATCATAACCAGGACTGTAAATATTTATCAGCTATCCGTTGGTGGGTTGGATGGGACTCGTATGGTTACGAGTGTGATAAAGACCGATGCTGAGAATAAAGAAATGGTTGCGGCGTTTGGAAATTTACATTATCTTGATCTGATTGCTGCACAATGCAGACTATAGCAGTTGACTGATATTCCGCCCCTGAGTGTTTTCTGTATGATGCTGAGAAGAAATGTACTGATCGTTTCTGGTTTTGTAGATGAGAAGTGATGAGCGAGAGAAGAATTTCAGAATTTTTATTGCGTAGATTTTTCGTAGGTTTTCGAAGTAAAATCGGATTTTTTGTTGTTTTAGTCTACGCATCCTTAGATCCGTAGAAAAAGCGTAATTCCTAAGATTTACGGAAATTTAGATCTGGCAACGCGGAGTGGTAAGAGCAGCAGTGTGGATTGGATTTGATTGCATGGATCGGTACGATGTGTGAAGGTTTTATACAACTTCCAATGGTGCGAGGTACAGAATTGCGCCAGCATGCAGTGTATGCGCAATCAAGGATGGGAACACTCACTTGCAAAGAGTTAAACTCACTTGCTATTTTCTCAGTTCAGAAACGTGCAATCAAGAAACGGTGTATGGAAGAATTTTACCTTGTGGTTTTGTCTAAAAATTTTCCGAATAAAGTACGGGTCGCATGCTCATACCAAAGTCGTGACAGAGCTGTGAATGCGACTCTCCACGAGGTGAGTGTTGTTCTAATCTTTAATTTGTTTTTTTTTTTTTCAAAGTTAGCATACTTCAATGCAGCGTTCAGCATCGAAGACAAAGTTGGACTGGGGGTGCACACATTAAAAAAAAACCTAGATTGATCCACCTAGTGATGATAGTGCCTTTCTCGTCGAATATGTACTCAACATTTTTTCCGTCGCCATAAGCCGAAGTTTTCCTGAATCCTGAGAACACTCTAGAACGGAATAAATCTCATTTTCTTCTTTTGTCACAGTGCTCGTTTACTCGTCAATGGGGGGTGGAGTTGATAAATAATAAATGTATTTGATGAAAAAGTTCTCAAACTATTAAGCAAAATCGCTTAAGTTTGATAAAAAAAAAATATATGGAAGATTCTAATTTCACCTTAAAATTGAAAAAAATATTGGTTTATTTATTTGTGCCTTTCCTCAAAATGTTTAATTCCGACCAAAATTTCCAAGGGGGGACCCCTCTGGACTTAAAAGAAAATCGAAATTTGTGTCAGCCTTATTTCGAAAAACAAGAATTTTATCAAAGCCATACCGTCTAACCCCGCTGGTTCGACACGTTTTAATACGACACTTTTTAATTCGTACTGCGACCAGTTTGTCGAATTAAAAATTTACCCCGGTTATTCGATAAAAGTCGTGTCGTATTAGCGGCGTAATACGGTAATCGAATTTGGAACCTTTTGATGGCTCATATTCCGACATTATGTTAAACTTATAGGCAGAGTTGAAAAATATCAAACCTATCAGTTGACTGCTTGACCACCTTCACTAGCACTGGATGCCGATCGTTATCAAGACATTTGCGCATTTTTTTTTCTATGTTTTATTATCATTAAGATTCATGTAAAATTTGACGAAAAAAAGTGCAAGCTAGCGAAATTTCCCATAATAAAACCCATTCAAATTTCAACCGTGTTACAGAGCGCGTGGGCTCAACCAGTTGCATCAAAATTGTTTGCAGTAATTTAAGACGCGAAAGGGGATTGGTGCTATAAAATTAAAATTTTTTCATACAACGTTGATCCATCCTACTGTATAATGACGCCTCAGGAATCTAAAATGGTGTAATTTGACAAGATCGCTTAAATTGTTATCAAATTTTTGTTGTTCCACACATATTAATCGCTTGCATCTATTTTGTTCACCTGCGTAATTTCAGCAATGCATCCAATTCTGATTCTGCAACACTGCCGGTAGTCTTAAATGTGGTCTGAGACTATTTTCTTGTTGCCTGTTTATCTGGTTAACGAACATTTTTGATGATTTGATGTTTCGCATGCATGGGTTTGGTTTAGTTTTTTAATTGGTCACTTCCGACGGGACATCTGGAACCAGTTCCGGAACACTACCGGTTTAGATACGGTATGAAACTATTTTCCTGCTTACCGTTCATCTGGTTATCGAAAAAGACGCTCTTTGATGTGTCACATGCCTGAGTTTGGTTCACCTTTTTAATTGGCCACTTCCGGCAGGACATCCGGAACCGGTTCCGAAACACTACCGGTTCAAACATGGTCTGAAACTATTTTCCTGCTTACCATTCATCTGGTCTTCGAAAAATGCCGTGGTTTGATGTGTCGCATGACTGGGTTTGGTCTACTTTTTTAATTGGTCACTTCCGGTGGGACACCTGGAACCGGTTTCGGAACACAACCGGTTCAGATACGGTCTGAAACTATTTTCCTGCTTACCATTCATCTGGTTATTGAAAAAGCCACTCTTTGATGTGTCGCATGCCTGGGCTTGGTTCCCTTTTATAATTGGCTACTTCCGACAGGACATCCGGAACCGGTTCCGGAACACTACCGGTTCAAACATGGTCTGAAACTATTTCCCTGCTTACCATTCAACTGGTTATCGAAAAATCCGCTATTTGATGTGTCGCATGCATGGGTTATGTTCACTTTCTTATTTGGCCACTTCCGGCGGGACACCCGGAACCGGTTCCGGAACACTACCGGTTCAGATATAGTCAGAGACTATTTTCCTACTTCCCTTTCATCAGATAATCTAAAATGCCGTGGTTTGATGTGTCGCATGCATGGATTTGTTGCATTTTCATATCTGGCCCCTTCCTGGGGTACCGGTCCGGAACACCTAAATGGCCATAACTCCGGAACGGCTAGACCGATCCGAACCATTTTCAATAGGAAACAATGGGACAATGTACCCCGTCGAATGAACCATCGGTGGTTGAAATCGGTTGATATTTACTATCTAAAAATAAGGTGACCTTTTTGTACACATACACACACACATACACACACACATACACATACATACACACAGACATCATCTCAACTCGTTGAGCTGAGTCGGTTGGTATATAACACTTGACCCCTCCGGGGGCTCTATCAAATTTTCGTTTTTGGAGTGAACATATAGCCTTTCGGTACACCTTGGTGTACGAGAAAGGCAAAAAAACATAAAAGGAGGGAATTTAATGGGGAAACTTAGTTCGCGAAAACAGGTTCTGCTCCTGAGCATTTGAGACAGAGATAAGGGGGTTTCTAGGAAGTTTCCGGAGAGCCCAAAGAAAGGGGTTCCTAGGGGATTCAGGGGCGTTTCAGGGGATTTCAAAAGCCTTTTTGGAGATCTCATGGACGTTTCAAGAGAATCGCATGGGGTTTCTGGGGTACCAGGAGGTCTCAGGGGCATTCAAGGGATTTCAGGGTCAACTCAGGCGGTTTCAGGGGGTTTTCAGAGGCCTTCGCGGGGGTCTGATGGGGTTTCAGGGATGGTTCTGCAGAGCTAAGGAACCTCAGGGGATTCTAGGGGGCCTCAGGAACGGTTCAAAGGGTCTCACAGGCATTTCAGAGAGTCTCATGAGCGTTTATGACGGTTTCGATGGGGACCAGTAGATCTAAAGGCCGTATCAACGGAGTCCCAGAGGTTTTCAAGAGGTACCAGGAAGTGTTAGGGGTGCTTCAGAGTATCTCATGGGCGCTTCAGGGGGTCTCAGGGGTGGGGTTGTCGGGAGCGTTTGAGGGGGTTTCAGAGAGAGTTGCGAGAGATGTCACAGATGCTCAAGGGGTCTCAGGGGTGCTTCAGGGGGTTGTGTTCCAGTGCTCGAAGACATTTCAGGAGATTCCAGGAGGAACAAATAGATCTCAGAGGCGTTTCAAAAAGGTCCAAAGAGATCTCAGGGGCTTATCAAGAGGATCCTAGGAGGTTTCAAAGGGGTACCAGGAGGTCTCAGGAGTGCTTCAAAGGGTCTTGAGGGATGCCAGGAGACTTCAAAGGGTCTCTGAGAGTTCCAGGCATATTCCAGAGAGACTCGAGAGCGTTTCAGGGGGTTTCAGGAGCGTCTTAGAGGGTTACAGAGGCTACCAGTCAGGATGTTTCAGGAACGTTTCAGGGAGTCTGAGGGAGAGAACCTTTGGGTCGCTTCAAAGGATCTCAAAGTGTTCCCGGGATGTTCCAGAGGGTCTCAGGAGCGTTTCAGCAGGTTTCAGGGGGTACCCGTAGATTCTGAAACCCACTGGGACTGCTTGAAACGCTTCTGAGATTTCTTGACCTGAAACTTGGCCCCCTTGATACGCCACTGAGAAATCCCTTTACCACAAAAAAAACCTCTTAAAACGTCCCTAATGCGTCCACCTTAAAAGTTCTGAAATCTCCTGAAACTCCCTTGAAACACCCCTGAGATCTCATGATAGCACTTGAAACGCCCGTAAGACGACTCTGAGACCGCATTAAACGCCCCTGAGACCTCATGGTACTTCCTGAAACCCCCTGGGATCTATTTGTAGCGCCTCTGAGATCTTTTGTTACCCTCTAAAACCCCCTGAAATGTCTCTGAGACCCTCTGAAACGCCTCTGAGACCCTCTTGAACTTCCCTGGAACCGCCTGAAACCTGTCGAAATGTTCCTGAGGTGACGCTGAGGCCTCCTGAAAAGACCCTGAGATACACTAAATTCTGTTTTTACGCGATTTTTTGTTCCGCGTAAAAAAAATCGTGTAAAAAAAGTTTTCAAAACTTTTTTTATCGGATCATCCTAAAATTTTGACAGGGTATCAAGGATGATAAGAGAGATCTCTGGTAGAAATTTGAGCCCCATCAAAAGTAAATTGCGACCAGGAGAGAAGAATCTTTCCAAAAACACATCGCGTAATTTCGAGAAAATCGTGTAAAAAAAAATCGCGTAAAATAAAACCGAGTAAAAAAAGATCGTGTAAAAAAAGAATTTAGTGTACACTTAAACGCTTCTGAGACTTTCGCGTACCCCCTCCAACACACTGGGACCCTTTGGAAACGCCCCTGAGATTATCTGGTACAACCCCTGAAACCCCCCAGGATCCCTTCCAAATACTATTCAAATCCCCTTAAACTTCCTCAAATGTCCCTCAAACGCATCTGAGACCTTCTGGTACTTTCTTAGAAAACCTGAGACCCTTTAAAGTACCCCAGAGACCGCCTGAAACCCCTGCGACCTACTTGAAATGTCCCTGCGATCTCGAGTACCGCCTGAAACTCCTTGAAACGCTCCCGATACCCTCCGGAGCTTCCCTGGAACTCTCTAAGACCTCCTGAATCGATCCTGAAACCTTATCGGACTCCCTTGAAGGCCTCTGAAAACCCCTTGAAACGACCTTGAGTCCTCCGCTCCAAAACCCGCTCGAATCGCCTAAAATACCTCGAAGGTCTCCTATCATCAATACCCCCCCCCCCTTGAAATGTCCCTGAACCGCACTAGAGCTCCCTGAGACCCCTTGAAGCGGTTCTGAGGCTACCTGGAATCCCCCGGGAACTCCCGAAACGCTGCTGAAACCCCATCGACCCTTTTGAAAGACGCTGTAAACCCCGTGAAAGTCTGAAACGCCCTCGAGACCTTCAAGTATCCCATTGAAACCCGCTGGGGCCGTCCGAAACAGTTTTGAGATATCCTGAGCATCCTGGAATTCTTATTACATGACATTCCTTTTCAAAATATATGAGAAGCAGGGTTTGTCCCAGTGAGGACGGTGTAACGCCTCAAAACCAAAAACAAGAAGGAACATAAGATTGTGGGCCTTTGATTGCTTCTGTCCTATTCATTGTGACGGGGCTCCCGGTGGAAGAGCATTCCATATTCTCAAATGCTGGATATGTCATAACCGCACCTCCTTGTTTAATAGGGGCTCGGCGCCGGGACACACCTCCTTATCATAGCTGTATCCAGGCTACCCACTTTACTGTACTACATAATCAAATACTTTCATGAATAACCAACTTATTTCCCATACCACAACCACCGATGATTCGCGATGAGGCTAATAATTATTACTCTCCCAGTCCACCAGTTAACAATTACCATTTAACTAAAAAGGCACGTAACTTAGCTAAACCATGTAGAAATAGAAAAAAATCGCTACCACACTGGTCCTACCCCACAACGAAGTGTGCTGGTAAACCACCGCTACCATTTGACGGACGGCAGCATCGCATCGTGACATTCTCCCCCCTTTGTTGGCACCAACTAACACATCGCATCACATCGGATGCCAACCGCTGAAAACCACTGTTTATAATTATTTGATATAATTATCATAATTTTATTAGCAATTTATTCAATTTTCATCCTCACACAGACATTTTGTACCTATAGAACATGTGCGCGCGCGTAGGAGGTTGTGGCACGTAAGTCGATTGGTGAAAAGTCGAATGTTTTAGGGACGTTGAGATTTTGCAAACCGGACGAGGCCAACATTCACTTTATTATGGTACAATTCGATCATGAACCGCTCATTTTTTTTAATTCGCTTGATATTTGAGAGGTTTGTTTTCTTAGAAGCTAGTAGGTACGGTAAAGGTTGGATAATGCGTAATATAGACCCCAATGAGGTCTGTTACCAGGTACTCCTATCGCTTCCTCTTAACATCAGCCAGGCTGCGAGCAACCTAAGGGAAGATCGGGTAATTAACGCCGGTGAAAATTCAAGTCAAAGGCTGACAGGGACAGGGCTTTGATCCGCCAAGAGGTCGGTGCATTACCCGTGTCAACACCGAAGTTCCATCATTGCAGGAAACAGAAACAACCATCCGTAGCATGAAATCGAACAGAGCTCCGGGGGTCGATCGCACATCAGCCCAGATGCTCAAAGCTGAGGGGCATTGATTTGAAATGTTGAAAAATCGAAAAATTCCGAGATTTTTCAATCGCCATTTCGGTTAAATGCACGATATCAAAAAAGGAAAAAGTTGACCACGGAGCTTTAGGGGTTGTGAAACTACAAACAAAATTTCACGAAGATCCGTCAAGACATTCTCGATAAACGGTGTTTTTACGAAATGATGTTTAAAAGATTTTTTATATTGAACGCAAAGAATCCAACTACTACAGTGGTTTTCAACCTTTTCCAGTCCGTGCACCCCTTATGGATTTTTCCAAAACCTCATTTCGAGAAAGTCAACCAGGATTTCGACAATAATTCAACTATAACAACAACGTGGACAACAACATCAATAATAAGCGCAGTACCATTTGGACGAAAGGCGGTAGTACACCACCTGACAAAGCACTTTTGGAAGCAGCTAAGCGTCAATTCGCTGGACCTCCTGCAGTTTTAACCAACAGCCAGTTTATACGATTCAGACAGGGTGAGACTCTCAACCCTTCAATTCAGACGAGTGGCTCCCGACATACAGCAGATGAGTCTTGGAGCATGGTGCAACCGCTATCATCCAGGACATCACAGAGGGACCCGATTTTTCTATACTAAGGACGCAATACTCGCAAGAGGATAATAGTAAGTCAGAAATATGTTTTTCTAGTAAAGAGTATATTGCCAAAATTTTAACCGAATGAAAGGCGCCAAAAAAGTTAATGAAATATATAGGCAGGTAGCCGCTAGTAACTTCTCTGTCATATTAGGTACAGAAACGAGTTGGGACGAAAGCATAAGTAGCGAGGAAGTTTTTGGAAGTCGATTTAACGTTTTTAGAGATGATCGTGACAAAGCAGTATCTAATAAGAAATCTGGCGGAGGAGTATTAATCGCAATTAGTGCCAATTACGAGTCGGAGCAAATTTCAACCAGCAAGTGTAAAGAATTTGATCATGTTTGGGTCAAATCATCAATAGGGAGTCAGGTTCATATATTTGCAACGGTATATTTTCCATCTGAAAATGCTAAAAAAGAGTCACACTTAAAATTTTTCACTATTGCTGAGCAAATTATTTCAAAGTTCAGTCCAGAGACAAATATTCACGTATATGGCGATTTCAATCAACGATCTGTAAATTTTGTTATTGATGACGAAAATGACTCTCTATTGATACCAATTGTGGGAGACAATGAAACACTCCAATGCCTTTTCGAAAACAGTTCAGAAATTGGTCTCAATCAAGTCAATCATATTAGAAAAGAGAATAATTCCTATTTAGATTTACTTTTTACTAATATGACTGATGATTTTTGTGTGACAGAATCATTAAGCCCGTTATGGAAAAATGAAAAATTTCATACCGCAATTGAATTTTCCATTTTCGTACATAGTACCTCGGTCAGGCCTGATGACAATTTTTTCGAACCAAGCTTCGATTACAAAAATGCTAACTTTGAACTCATTAAAAGAAAACTGAACTGTATAGATTGGCAGACTCTTATTCGTGACGCAAACATTGATCAGGGTGTCGATATATTCTATCGTACTATCTTCGATATAATTGAACAGACTGTTCCTAAAAAGCGGAAGAAAGTGAACATACATAGAGTACCTGTATGGTACAATCATGACATAGTAAATCTTAAGAATAGAAAACAAAAGGCTCATAAAACCTACAAACGCAATAGGAACGATTCAAACCTTGCGATCTGTCTGTGATCAGTTAAACTAGTCTATATGTGATCAGTTAAACTTAGAGATTAAAAGAGCACATGAAAGCCATATCAACTAAATTGAAAGCAATATCAAGTCAGACCCTAAATCGTTTTATGAATACGTAAAAGATAAACAAAAATCCAACAACTTTCCAACAAATATGCAATTAAATGAAAAGGTAGGAAATAATTCAGATGATATAAGTAATTTGTTCGCCGATTACTTCCAGAACATTTATACAACTGATGAAAATAATATAAGAGATTACGATTATTTCTCTTTCCTTCCAGAACCGACCGAAGACATTGCAGTAGATAATATATCTCCTATTGAGATTTAACAGCGACTTGAAACCTTAGATCCCTCTAAGAGTGCTGGACCAGATGGTCTACCACCACTCCTTCTGAAGTCACTTTCGAAAGAGCTAGTTAAACCACTTTTCTGGCTATTTAACTCATCTCTTAAGTTCAACTATCTTCCGCATATTTGGAAAGAATCTTTTTTAGTCCCAATTTTTAAATCAGGTAAAAAATCTCATATTAAAAACTATCGCGGAATAGCCATTTTATCCTGTATCCCTAAATTATTTGAATCAATAATCAATGACAAGATATTCTCTCAAGTCAAATGTCTAATAACTTGTAATCAACATGGTTTTTTCAAAGGACGATCAACGACCACTAATCTATTGCAATTTGTAACATTTTCAATTAACGCCATGGATAGAGAGCATTATGTTGGAACACTGTACACTGATTTCAGTAAGGCATTCGATAGAGTTGATATTGCTTTATTACTATTTAAATTAGGTAGGCTTGGTTTCAATCCTGGATTGTTAAAGTGGATACAATCGTACCTATCCGATAGAACCCAAAGAGTGAGACTTGAACATAGCATATCCACAAAAATAATTGAGGTTACATCCGGGGTACCACAAGGATCTCATCTTGGTCCTCTATTGTTCATTTTATTTGTCAATGATGTAGAACAGTGATTCCCAAAGTGGGCGAAATCGCCCCCTTGGGGGCGAAAACGACATCAAAGGGGGCGAAAATTAAAAAATTAGAAATTGGGGGGCGAAAAATGCATCAAGGGGGCGATTTTCCACAAATCATTTTATTTAGATCTTGGACACGAATGCCAGCTTATTTGGTGAAATGTCTTTAATAAAATATAATAATAATAATTTTATTTAGAGTGATTTTGTTGAGAGTTTTGCTTTTTTTTGTCAAGAGGGTGTTTTGTTATTAGAATTGTCTGAAACTTGGTCGAATAATTAAGCTCGATTGGGAAAAAAATGATGTCAATTTGGGATTCAATAGGCTTACTATATCACCCCATGACGAATAGAACACAGTTACCAAAAAATACAATAAGTTTCCCTTCACGGGATTTTGTTTATTTTCAGATATATTCATTTTGAAAACCAAATCTCAACTCAAGTGCAACTATTTCGGAGAAATATTGATTATTTGATCATGTGCTTTTTCTAAGTCATCAGCCATTAACGTTGAAGCATTCGTCATTGAAATCATCGTCATCATCAAACATTTGAAAGCAGTTTTTTCGTTCAAATCAAACAGTTTTGCAACGAAAATGGATTCACTGCATTCCACATGAGGAGTGTAATGCAGTGAATACATTTTCGTGGTCATTGTTTTGAATTACAACGAAAAAACTGCTTTTCTATTTCCGAAAAATGATGACGAATGCTTGAGCCTTAAGTGAAAGCTCCTCAGTTCTCTTCTGAAATAACTTTTTTTTAACACAGCAATGTATTTTTTAGTTGTGAATAATTTGAAAAGTTCACAGTTTAAAATTACTAATTATAAAAAAAAAACCTATGATTTGTAATAATAAATCTACTTAATGTACTTAATACTCGAATACATATTTAAAATTTTAACATTTATGTAAAGAGTAAACATTTTACACTTTTTGATATCTGGTATTTAAAAAAAAGAAGTAATTAAAGAAATAATACTTGTTGATGATCACATGTTTGCAACAATATGATTTGATACATTCCTCATGTTTCAAGAAATACGAAACTTATCTGTACTTGATTCGTCTCAGGTGTGAATTCAACACGCGTTTTTAATGCTCTCATATATTTCAGGATATAGGAAAGCTCTGAAAGTATTTTGAATTTACCAGAGTTTTTCAAACTTCCTGTATTCCAAGATTTTCTGAGAGAATTTTAAACAAAATTTGGGATTTAAACATTTCATTTCAGATGTCTATGCCTTTCCTATTTCTTTGATTTTACAAATATCTCGTTATTCAAAGATGACATTACTCCTGCATATTTAGTAAAATTGCTGAATTTGTCTAACAACTAGAAAGTTTTTTTGTTTACTTTATTTATATTTATTACGGAATCATCGGAGGAATTTGGCACTCTCAGTCTTACAAAATCAAACGATTTATTTTAATCTGCCCGACGTTTCGGCCATGGGATGTGGCATTTTTCAAGGGAAAATTGGTCTATCGTTTTTTTTTTGGCTTCACATCCCATGGCCGAAACGTCGGGCAGATTAAAATAAATCGTTTGATTTTGACTGAGAGTGCCAAATTCCTCCGATTATCATAGTTCTAGTCGTTCGCCAAAAACAATTACAGAATCATCTAATTTTCGATTAAGTATCAATCTTCGTCAAACTTTTGAAATTTCTGTGAGAAAACCAAGACGTCTTTCAAAGCTGAATCCTTAAACCCTACTTTTAATCTTCCTTCTTCGATATTTGAAAATAAGTGTATTTAGAAGTCACATGTCCTTAAAATTCTCCAAAAATATGATTCTGAATATTATTTATTCACGATTTTATATTATAAACTAGCTGTCCCGGCAAACGTCGTACTGCCTGCTTACTATGTTTTTTGACATGCAGCTCTGGAGGCATATTGCCCGAAAAATGGAATTCCAAATTTACCCGATTTTGTTACTTTTACGATAGATTTTCCCATTTTTTTTCGTACGAACACGTCGAAGCCCTGCACGAATGCAACACTGAAAGAATAGTGTCGATCCGTTGGCCCGTTCCCGAGCCGTGACATACAAACACCATTCCATTTTTATTTATATACATATATAGATTTAAACTGGAAGTTGAATGAAAATATAATAAAATTTGATGGTGCGTCACAACATTTTCTAAAAAATCAAAAAATACAGTGAAAATAAGAAGGTTTTGTTCCAGTAACCTACAAAATAGGCAGAATTTGTAGATTTTAATGCAATTCCAAAATTTCGAATCTCATATAAAAAATTGCAAACTTAGGGGGGCGAAAATGTTTTTCAATAGTTTCAAGGGGGCGATTGATCCGACAAGTTTGGGAACCATTGATGTAGAACGTGTCTTGAATCGCCTCAATGTTCTAATATATGCTGATGATATGAAACTGTTTCTTGAGATATGTAATTCAGCAGATCTTGATGTATTTCAAAATGAAATAGATGTTTTCCATAACTGGTGTCAGAAAAACTTGCTTGAAATTAATGTTAAAAAATGCGTTTCTATTTCATTTACAAGAAAATATACGGTTGAACCAACAGCTATTTACCTTAATAAAATACCAGTTGAACGATGTAAGCAGGTTAGAGATTTAGGTATAATTCTTGACTCTAAATAGTGTTTTAATGATCACTACAACAACATCATATACAAAGCAAGTAACAAGCTAGGATTCATAAAGAGATTCAGTTACCATTTCAATGACTCTTACACAATCAAGACATTGTATATTACATATGTTAGACCACTTCTTAAATATTGTAGTATTGTTTGGGCTCCATATCATGAAACGCATATAAATCGTATCCAGCTTTCCACGCTCGCCATAATGGCGGATGCCATAAAATAATTTGACAGTATCTGTGCCCCAGTTGAACTGAAATTTATAAACAATATTCTTAGCAACCCTTGATTCCCATGGAAAATGTTTTGTTGACCGGTAACTACCGAGAAAAATGGCAAGAAATCAAAAAGTGTCCAACAAATAAAATATCTGATTAATTGTCCTTAATAAACATTTTTCTATTTTAAGAAAGGTGACTGAGTAAAATCTTCTTTTTTTTCTACCGTGATTCCGATCGACCACCAAGGATCCCACTTCAATCATTGAATCAACCCAGATCCTGATTGGTGACTTCGGAGGAGTTGCGCAGTCCTAGACGAGGAGTGGCCTTCCGGAATGGGTACTCAAGACCTTCTACCTCCCGGGTCCCAGGGCGTGTTAGTAGAGGAGAGCTTTAGATGTGAGAGTCCTAAAAACAAATATTATTATTGTAGATGAGGGTGCCGACGAATGCGCCGGAAACACCGGTAGGCACCGGTTTTGAACCAGTATCGAATGTGGAAGTCCATAGAGGAGTACATAGATGGATGGGCCGGGCGACACAGTGGAGCAACGGTTTCGAATCACCACACTTGATGAACACGAGAGCTTGACGATGACCCGCGAGACGGCTTTAGGCATCACGAATCGACGGCCTTACCGGAGGCGGAGAGAAGGCGTGAATGCGTGGCGACGTGACAACGATTGTCCACTAGTATGGGACAAACATCAAATTCTCGCTCCAGTCGACTTTTTTTATTCCATTTAGGTCCCATATGAGCTGTGCAAAATTTCAGCGCAATCGGTGAAACTATAATTTAGCGCAAGCGGTTCAAAGTTTTCATGCGATTTACTATGGGAAAAGTTACACTTTCAGATTAAAAATCCCAGTGGTCGTCCGTTGTCTCCTTAATTCAAATCAATCAACGCTTCTTGTAGAAAAATCATTTATGAAACTTTCCTTCGAAGACCGCAAAACGATTGGATGTTTGTGGAAAAAGTTATTGATTTATTACCGATTAGTGATCCAACGAACGGCTTTTTGTTTTGTTTTATTAGCAGCACTGTAGCTGCTGCCTTGGCTGCTGCTGTTTCTGGGGGTGGTGATGCCTCCCGCCACCCCATGCAACAACGGCAGCAGCAGTGCTGCTGATAAAACAAAACAAAAAGCCGTTCGTTGGATCACTAATCGGTAATAAATCAATAACTTTTTCCACAAGCATCCAATCGTTTTGCGGTCTTCGAAGGAAAGTTTCATAAATGGTTTTTCTACATGAAACGCTGATCGATTTGAATTAAGGAGATACAGGGCGACCTCTAGGATTTTTTGGTTCAAAGTGTAACTTTTCCCATAGTAAATCCTATGCAAACTTAGAACAGCTATGGCAGATTATGCACGAATACGGATTCCCGGATAAACTGATTCGGTTGATCAAGGCGACGATGGATCGAGTGATGTGCGTAGTTCGAGTATCAGGGACACTCTCGAGTCCCTTCGAATCTCGCAGAGGGTTACGGCAAGGTGATGGTCTTTCGTGCTTGCTGTTCAACATTGCTTTGGAGGGTGTAATACGAAGAGCGGGGATAAACACGAGTGGGACGATTTTCACGAAGTCCGTTCAGCTGCTTGGTTTCGCCGATGATATTGATATTATTGCTCGTAAATTTGAGACGATGGCGGAAACGTACATCCGACTAAAGAGTGAAGCCAGGCGAATCGGATTAGTCATTAATGTGTCGAAGACAAAGTATATGATGGCAAAGGGCTCCAGGGAGGAATCACCGCGCCCGCCACCCCGAATTCATATCGACGGTGATGAAATCGAGGCGGTTGAAGAATTCGTGTACTTGGGCTCACTGGTGACCGACGACAACGACACCAGCAGAGAAATTCAGAGGCGCATTGTGGCAGGAAATCGTGCCTACTTTGGACTCCGCAGAACTCTACGATCGAATAAAGTTCGCCGTAACACGAAGTTAACCATCTACAAAACGTTGATTAGACCGGTCGTCCTCTATGGGCACGAAACATGGACCCTACGTGCAGAGGACCAACGCGCCCTTGGAGTTTTCGAACGGAAGGTGTTGCGTACCATCTACGGCGGAGTGCAGATGGAAGACGGGACTTGGAGAAGGCGAATGAACCACGAGCTGCATCAGCTGCTAAGAGAACCAACCATCGTCCATACCGCGAAAATCGGGAGGCTACGGTGGGCGGGTCACGTCATCAGGATGTCGGATAGCAACCCGACTAAAATGGTTCTCGAGAGTCATCCGACCGGTATAAGAAGACGTGGAGCGCAGCGAGCTAGGTGGGTCGACCAAGTGGAGGACGATCTGCGGACCCTACGCAGAGTGCGGAACTGGAGACAAACAGCCATGGACCGAGTGGAATGGAGGCGGCTACTATGTACAGCAGAGGCCACCCCGGCCTTAGCCTGACCGGTAAGTAAGTCATATGGGACCTAAATGGAATCAAAAAAGTCGACTGGAGCGAGGATTCATTTTTTCCATACAAGCGTGTCCCATACTATTGTCCACAGTAACAGTCGGGTAGTCTCCGGTGCTTGCTGACACGGATGGCTGTAGAAGTCGTATGGGACCACCGAAGAACGTGGCTTGATGCTTTCGTACTAGACGGGCAGCCCCGGTCACCTTGGAGTTCACAGAGATGGCGGGCAGCTCCAGGGTTCCGCTAAGTTATGTGGTCGACGTGGGTAAGGCCGCGTTGAGAAAATTGATGAAAAATCCTGCAGGATTGGTGGAGCAGAGCTTCGCTGATCTGCCAGTCTCATTTTGGGACTTATCAGAGTCATGGTGGTCTAAACTAGCCTGAAACCTCCAACACTTTCAAAAAAAAAAAAAAAAGAAAGACTTGGCTCGACACTTTTTTGGCCGCCGATTTCATTTGGACGTTGCTGTCTTTAACAAATTTACCGTCTCACATCGTACCAGAATAAAACAAAATGTTACCGTACGACAACAACGCTATCTTCACAATCTACTTAGAATTTCAAGATTTCTTCTGAAAACCCGTGTAGGATACCCATTGATTTTCGTCAAAATATTCTTTGTATCTCCCTGTAAGAAAAAAAAAACGCCTAAATTCTATGATATCTCTGATGTTAGTTATTCTTTCGTTTTTACGGAATCTCCGACAGATGTCGCTTGATTTTTCTTCATAATCCAGAAAGGAAATCCCTCGTAACACCAAATATATTTCTTTATTTAGTAGTCCTGCAAGAAATTGTTATAGATTTCCACATGAATGGCGGAAGAAGGTAAAGATATGACAGAGCCATACCTTAAATTTTCAAGAGCACAAATCTGAAGAACCGAGGGTCGGTTTACGCTCAAAAGTTGATCGGTTGGTCACCATCAGCGGGTAACCAAACGATCAACTTTTCAGCGCAATCCAACTATCGGTTCCCCAGGTTTGAGCTTTTGAAAATTTGAGGTGTGGCACCCTCCTCTACATTAGCATGTGGTGCACTGCCGCACACCATCATCGCCCACCGCCTAGAATCTTCAATAATATTTGTTTTAGGACTCCCGCATCTGAAGCTCTCCTCTACTAACACGCCCTGGGACCCGGAAGGTAGAAGGTCTTGAGTACCCACCCAGTCCACATCTAGGACCGCACAACTACTCCGGGTTCACCAGTCAGGATCTTGGGTTAACTCAATTATTGAAGTGGGATCCTTGGTGGTCGATCGGAATCAAGGTAGAAAGAATGAAGATTTAACTCAGTCATTTTCTTATATTACAAAACCTAAAATAGAAAATAGTTTAATTAGGACAATAAAATCACAAATTTTATTTGTTGGACACTTTTTGATTTCTTGCCATTTTTCTCGGTAGTTACCGGTCAACAAAACATATTCCATGGTAGTCAAGGGTTGCTAAGAATATTGTTTAATAATTTCAGTTCAACTGGGGCACAGATACTGTCAAATTATTTTATAGCATCCGCCATTATGGCGAGCTTGGAAAGCTGGTTTTTTGCTTTTTGCGCTTCGTAAGCTTGGCTGGACGACACTACCTTTGCCCTCTTATGAATCGCGATGTTTGCTAATAAATTTGGTTGGTCTCAAAAAAAGAAGAGAATTTGCCATGATCGCCTTCATCAACGATGTTATATCACAGAAAGTCGACAGCGCAGTTATGCTAGAAAATCTAAATTTTTACGCTCCCACTCGTCAACTAAGAAATAGGAATCTATTTTATATTAAATACCAAAGAACTGACTATGGCATTAATGGGCCTATTAATAGAATGATGTCGTGCTATAATAGTTATTGTGAAGAAATTGATATAACAATGAATAGATCGAAACTTAAACATGTTTTCTTTTCAAGATACACAAGGCAATAAGACAGGTGAAAATAGAAATTCATTGTTTCATTGTTACAGACGTTATTTATTATAAATTTTACTGTACAATTTTGTCTACGTATCGATTGACGACAAATAAATAAATAAATATATAAATAAATTCCCCTCTTCATCGAACAGTTTAAGAACAAAAAAAAAAAATTAACTACAGTTGATAATAAAGCTTTATTCAAAAATGATTTCATTTTTAGTCACTGACAAGCAAAAAACAGTTTTCTGATGTTAAATTCAATGCGAAACTTGCACCTGTACATATTCAGCTGGGAATTCCATCCTTGAAGTTATCGTTGAGAAATCACACTTCAGGTTATCTTCGATGTTCGGTCTATTCCGATACTTCATCTTTATCCGCAGCATCGTGAAAATCCCGATTCGCAAAGGTACATGGTCACGAATGGCAATGACACACGCAAGGTCATTTACACAGAGAAAAATTTCTACTCAGTGGCTGAGTTAGTCTTACTCAGAAATCGAAAAATCCTTTGTTTTCTTACTCATTTTCCGTTAAAAGTGGGACAACCCATTGCCAATGGGTTGTCCCGCTTTTAGCCGAAACTGAGTAAGAAAACAAAGGATTTATCGATTTCTGAGCAAGGCCAACTCAGTCATTGAGTAGAATTTTTTCTCGGTGTACCAAATCTTGGGGTGTGGGCCGCTTATGAAAACTCAAAACTCATATTGGAACTTTTCTTCGAACAGTTCTGTAGTTCGATGAGCTCATCCTGGAATTGATCTGGAATGTTCAGCTGTGTTGTAAGGGTTACGCACCAAGTCAAGATCTCTTTCCTGGACATCAAGAGTTGAAGAGTTTCATTTATTATGGTTCTCGCGAATGTTGAATCTCAATGTTAAACTTTTCTTGAAAATGCATCATGTCCAAATGTTCACATTTGGCTTGGAGTTCAAGAAAAATCTTCACTTCAAATTTGCGATCAAAAAAAGATCCACCACATTTCCCCATGACAACGAACGTACCTTGGTGTGATACAAAAGCATTGATTGGAATATATGTTGGTACAAAGTCTTGTTGCAAAATGCTGAATTTAACAAAATTAACAACTGTAATCATTTGATCCAAAGCGATGCTCAAAGATGTAGGTAGCGTCTTGGAAGCAAGAGATAAATTGAAAAATTTCAATGTTGAAAATTGATGAAAATAATATAATATTCTTTGGTGGGCAATTCCCCCTCCTAGGAGGACGCAATTCCCCCCTCGGGGGGAATTCCCCCCGGTTGAAAACCACTGAACTACTATATGGCACAATTGCTGATTTAACCATGCCGTTTAGCATCATGGTGTCTTCGATAAACCTGTTTGTAAAAATGATCAATCCCCCAAAAAGTGCGATAGAAAATTTACTTTTTTGAATTTTTCAAGATACAAGGTAGATGTATTCACAAGAGTTGTAGAAAATGCTGTTCTGAATAACTTTGTCGAAGACGCCAAATTCGTAACTCCGTTAATTTCAAGATAAGTTACGTTTTTATTCCCGGCGGCCCTCGAAAGTGTTTTTTCCTCAATATTTTTTTTCACTTTTGATTCAACAATTCTGTTCTCACAGTCTCCAATAGGTCAATCATTTTGTCATTCTAAAAGAGAAAATTACTTGTACTTTCGCATTTGTATGAGGTAATTTGCTTGCAATTGTCTATAAAGTAGTGCGGGGCAAAAGTTCGCACCTAACAGTCCCCACAAAATAACTATTAAGCGACAATAATTTCGTTTTTCATTGCTTAACGATTCCCTATCATGTAACCTTCAAAACATAGCACTAGATTTTATCGCAATGCATTTCAGGTTTATTCGATTGCGCTGTTATTTTTTTCAAATTTTGGGAAAAAGTTCGTCCATAGTTCGCTAATGTATACAAATTATTTTGCATCACAACAAAGTCACGCACAAAGTTTGAACATCTAGCTTTGTGGCAAGTGTTGGAAGTTGTTGTAAACAGAACAAACAGCGACGATCACGTCGTACTCAGCATCGGACGCCGTAACAAAAAAGTTTTCGATTTTGGAACGCAGGCCTCTAAAGTTCTGGTAGTAGAAGGTTAAACCACAGACAAACAGACGCATCACTTGGAACAAAATGCGACTAAAGTCATCGTCACGAAAACATGATCGCGCAATGCTAATTACGCTGTGTTTCGCAAATCCACTGAGTAGATGGCGACAATGAGCAAATGTCAAATAGGAGCAAAAACGATGCGAGCGTCGTAAACGAGCGATTTGCTAACTATGGACTATTTGAATTATCCGTTAAAAAGTGAAACGATGTCAAGTAAGTAGAATGGGACGTCTGTTTGTCTGTGGTTAAACCGTTGTGGTAAACCGCTGCCAGGTAGGTCGCTGGTCTTTGCAGGGGTTACAGTTACACATTCACAAGAACAGCTCGTACACTCGTCTAGATGCGAAATGCTGATTTTTTTTTGTTTTCCGAGGTCACTATTAAACCTAGCTAGATCGCCGTTTTTGCGAATTTAACGATTTTACGGGCACCGGAGCTGATTTCGTAAATGTGCAAGGGTTACACATTTTTGGTGTAGTCTGGAAATTACACACTTTAGTGCTGAGCAGCGTTAGCGTGCAGGTTTGGTTCAGTATCTTCCCCGGTTTCGGCGGGACATACACCACTATGTAAATTACCTGACGAAACAGGAAGTGCAGCCAAGTGGTATGCATTGCGGTCCGTACTGGTGATTCGAGATGCGTAACTAACATGT
The DNA here is from genome assembly GCF_035046485.1 of Aedes albopictus. Lineage (NCBI taxonomy): Eukaryota > Metazoa > Arthropoda > Insecta > Diptera > Culicidae > Aedes > Aedes albopictus. The sequence continues at coordinate 137,465,121 of NC_085136.1, read as the reverse complement.
TCAATCGGGCCGTGATTGTTCTTCAAAACAATGAGACTGTAAGATTGCTCCATCAGAACACCGTCGGCATACAGCACCAGCATTCTCCAACTGAAATTGCAGGCTTTGTCTCAAAAAAGGTGCAGGCGGGACATATAGCACTTTTAGACGAAAGTTATATCAAAAGCTCATCGCATCCCGCAAAGGCTTCGTGCTGCGTACCGAAATGTGCAGGAATGAGGACGGGAGCATCTTGACTGACGGACGTGAGGTGATCAAAAGGTGGAAGCAGCACTACGATGAACACCTGGATGGTGCGGAGAACAGGGAGGATCAAGACAGCGGGAGAATCGACTACGTTAGTACAGCAGGGGGCAACAACGAGCCAACACCCACTTTGAGCGAATTTAAGTAAGCTATTCCAACAGCTACCGGAGGAGTGGAGGGAAAGGGGCATTTGCCCCAGTTACGAGAAAGGCGACAATTCTGAATTTCGCCTACAAAGTGCTATATCAGATTATCTTCCGTAGTTTGTAACCTAAAACGAATAAGTTCGTGGGAACTTATCAAGCCGATTTCCTCGTCGGCCGATCGACAACAAATCAGATCTTCACTGTATGGAAAATCCTCCAGAAACTATGTGAGTTCGAGTTCCCAACGCATCATCTGTTCATCGATTTCAAGTTGTGTAAAGGGAATTTCGCAGGGAACTGCGAGAATGTGATGGACTCTGATACTTACTCTTCAACATCTCTATGGAAAGTGTAATAAGACGATTTTCACAAAATCCACTAAATTTGCATGCTTATGCGTATCGCCAGCTGATTCGTTCTACTGAGGCCCATGCCGTAGCATAATCGTTCACACTTTACTGCATTATTCCCCTTCAAAATCATTTTAAACACCGCGTCTAACCTACAGTTCCGTCGATTCTATTCCATCAATCCGATGATACTTTTGAGTTGTTGCTCCAACCAACAATCCTCAAGAGGGACCTCATAGTGCTCTCACAAGATTGGCAACTTTGCTGCGAAATTATGCAATGAGAATATAGGTGTTTCCGTTGATTTTGGTATTACCGAGGCAGAATGTGGTCGATTTGATACAGTTTGTTGTTGTCTTCAGGTAACAATTTAACGATAAGAGATGATATGTTGTGAGTAAGTCGAAATTGAGTATGGACCTAGTTTAACTTTTGATTTTCCATGATTTTCCTTGATTCGAATTTCTGCTTTTCGTCCTTCGACCATTTTCCCGTCTACCGCGACTATTGCGGCATTTCGTTGATGGCGCCCAGCGATAACTTCATACAAATCGTGATTCGTCCTGTAATATGTTGGTAGGTAGCGTTCGCTGCACTGCAGTCACCGCGCGCATCAACGTCCATCCGGACTTCAGGACGAACCGCGAGGGAGATTGGGATAGTATGCATCATTTTTGACTTGGTATGACGTCTCAACTGGGACTGGGGTGGCTTACCAGTTCAGTTTTCTATTTATGAGCATTACCAAAGTTATTATTGGAGTGTTCTCTGAGAATAGGCTATTTTAGCACTCGCATTACGTTTGGCAGGTACAAAAATATGCTACATACATATAGTCAAGAAAGTAAAGCCAATTTTCATGATAAGAAGATTCTTGGCCGACCTGGAGTCAAACCCAGATACCATAAGCAGGTCTTCCCAAATAGCTGCGCGTTTTCCGGTTACGCTCATTTGACTCCTCTAAAACGTCCACCATCAGAGACAATGGCGTATTTTGCACCGGTCCCCCCTAATTGGGTTGGACCAAAACTACCTCTTCCCACAGCATGGGTACTGGCGGCTACTCGCTCGGATGTTCCTAGCTGCAGTTGTTGTTGATGCTGCTGCTGCTGCTGATGATGATGATGAAGGATGCTGACCACCATAAAGAGTGATGGGAAACCCGTCTGCATACATCATACATACGTGTACATCAAGAAGATGCATTTCATTATCTGGTTATTGTGGCTTGGTGCGAATCGCTAGCCAACTGCATTTTATCATCGTTCGGATATTTTTCGTTACTTTGGTATAGCAGTTTCGCGTTGTTTTTCGTTAAGCTTTTTTTAATTGAAGTGATTCCCAGCTACTAGTGCATCAAAACATCGCCCTGTTTACCGAACCACTTTAATGGGTGCAATTTTTGAATCGCGTAAGTGGCACAAGATCGGTTTGCGAAAAATCAAACAACAATTCCGACCGGTATTTTGGTTGGTCCGCACAGCACGCGTCCGCTAATTGAATCGCCATCGACCAATTTGCGTGTCAACACCAAAAAACGTCATCGTCGTCATAGATGGGTAGATATTGAAAATAAATTTTCCGCTGTCACCGTCTATTAGCATTCATATTTGCTGAAAAGATTTCGGGGTGCAGCGGACCGTTGAAAACACGGAAAATTGTTTTTTAAGTTATTTTAGGGAAACTTTTATTTGATTTAAGTTAGCTCCTTGAATTGAAAGCACTTGCCCCCCTTCTATAAAAAACTATCTTAGAAATATGGTGCATACCATGCACCATATTAATATTAATTGAACTATATTGCCATCAAATGCAGTGAACTGACATCATGCTGCTTTTTCAAGATCCATGCACCATCTGAACATCTCATACATAGGTTGCAGACAAAATTCCATAACAATCGAATCGCTAGAAAAAGAGATTTTGATCCCTAAACATGATTATTTTGTATGGAAAACGGCTCTGTCTTTATACTTATTTCTCGCACTGTATATCATCTAAGCATTTGATACACATTTGTTTTTTTCAAGCTCCATTTTGACATATCGTACACCAAGTTGTATTCCATGTACCTAATCCATGTTGGCTTCCGTACCACATTAAATTCTATGCACCATTTTTGCAATTCTTGCACCTTGCATCTACCCATGCAATGTTGAGAATCACTGAATCATGGTTGCAACTATTGCACCACATGCAATTTCCTAGTATTCCATGCACAGCCATGATGTTCACAGAATTATCTAGGTATTCATGCTGATCTCACGCACCATCTTTTAACTAATTGTCACCTTTTTTGCCATTCGTGCACCTAGCCATACAAAATATCGAGTATCACTGAATAACTGTGACGACTAAAACAGTACACTAACACCATGCACCTTCTTCAAAGCTTTTAATGCACCATCATGATGACCACAGAATCATCTAGGTATCCACGCATTATGCTGATCTCATGCTATATCTTTTAATCAATTAGGTATCTAATGGATCATACTGATATGAAATTTCATGCACCATCAAAGCTTTTCAAGCACCATTTTAGCGTTTATCATATAATCTAGGCATCTAATGCATCATTATTGGGTCAGCATCACTTAAAATACTTTTTTCTGTATTCTATGCACCATTTTTGCAATTCGTGCACCTAACCATGCAACATGTTAATATTAACTGAATAACGGTGACAACTAATGCAGAGCACTTGTATCATGCACCTTCTTCAAACTTTTTCCTCTTATGCACCATTATGATGTGGTTCACATTTGAATCCCATGCACCATTTTGGCATTTCGAATACAAAATATACATGGAATGAACATGGACCATGTTGATTTATGTGCCACATTGAGTTTCCTGCACCATTTTTGCAATTCGTGCACCTACATATGGAACATGTTGAGTATAACAGAATCATGGTGATACTAATGCACCGTACAGACATCATGCACTCTAAAACCACTCAGCACCTAGAATGTGTAAGCCCTACTCATAAGTGCATAATTTTCAGTTCACACAAAAAAGTGTAACAGTTACACATTCACAAAAACAGCTCGTACACTCGTCTAGATGCGAAATGTCGATTTTTATTTTATTTTCCAAGATCACCAGTAAACCTAGCTAGATTGCCGTACAAAAATATTTGCGAAATTAACGATTTTGCGGACACAGGAGCTGATTTTTTTATCTGTATTAACGAGATTTTTAGCCCTTGGCTAGTTCATCTCGGGACTCACGCTTTACTTCCGTTCCGAAGGAAGAACTCACTTTTTGTGAGTTTGTCGGAAGTGGGATTCGATCCAGTGGCGTAGCTAGGAACTTGGGGGCCCGGTGCGGAAGCAAATTGGTAGGCCCCCATGAAAATTACATAATATGTACATATTTTACAATGATAAATCTGTACATTTAACTGTCGAATAATCTCACTGTTATATTTTGTACAAAATTTTGAAAAAATCTTGCTTTTTGTACTCAGTATTCTAGTGATGCTGGCAGTGATGGCCAACGGAAGGTTAAAAATTATCTATTTTATCTTATTTTCTATTTTCCTTTATGATTATTTTCGGGAACGCGAAATTTTTTTATGAGAATTATGCTGAAAATATTTTAACAATTTATTTAGAAATTGCACCAAATAATCATTTATAAACGCTTTCAAAGATTGCTTTACTTTTTTCTTAAAGAAATTTTTCTTGAAGAATAATTTGTATTCAAGAAACTTTTAAGTTGTAAATGCAAGGTTATCATTCAGTATTCCTCTAAAAGCACTCCTTCAGGAATGATATTGTTATAATTAGCCTTATTAATGAGGCTTTCAATTCCTTGGCTGGTTCACCTCAGACATGCAGGAATGTTTTCAAAATACTACAGAGTAACTCAAAAGATTCTTGCAAAGGCTTCATCAAGTATTTCTCGAAATATTGGTTAAAGAATCTATCAATAGGGGGACTCACTACACAGATTAAATTGCTGCGTAAGCCATGATTTTCTGCTTATTTGAAATGTTTCATGATTTTGCGAATAAAATAATCAGAGATTTCCTTGGTGATCGCAACGTAACGTGGGTGGATCACCTTAGAATGGTGCGTTGCGGTGTAAGATCTACCAAATCAAATCAAATTTTGATCTTGATATTTACCTATTTTTAAATATTCCAAGATCAAAGTTTGATGCTCTTTTCCTTGTGTTTTGTAATATTTGTGTTTCAATGTACTGCTAATTAACATTTTATTTCAGCAGGATTCAGGTAAATGTATCGTACGATATAAATAATATTTTAAAAATACGTAACTGTGGCGAGCGTATCACTAATATGTAGCTTATTTGACGTACGATGTTAATATTATTTTATATTTCAGATTATCAACCGAAGAATCTAGTAATTCAACCAAATGCCAACAAGATGACAAGGAAACCAGGATGAATTGGGCAGACAACTGATTCGGATCAGTCTAACAATGGTGTGCCTGAACGTTAACCAAGCGTATCCTTTGGAGTTTACCCTTCCACTAACAACACCCAAATTCCCGTGACACCTAGGCCTGAGAGATCGTAGAGTTGTCTACATTTTTCATAGGTGTCCAAATATACCATACTTTCCCATTCCTCAGCAGTCGCAAGGACGTGGCCAGGACAGTGCTCGACCATTGGAGGATTGCGTCAGTCTTGTTTAAGAGTCAGAGATTAGTCCCAAATCATTGTGCTTTGGTTCGGACGGGAAGGAGGCAACCCTCATAACAGCGGTCTAGGACTGTATCACCTACGAATTTGTGCGACTCGCTTAATGCTAATGCTAATGCTAATTTCCTTGGTGACCGCAACGTTTAATCAGTTTAATCAGTTTACGCTGTTAAGTGAATCGCCCTAATTATATTCTGAGGATTCATCTAGAAGATCATCTAAAGAATTCTTTCAAAATTCCAGAAAAAAATACTACAAAAAATCATCAATGATTCATTTAGAACCAGATGTTCTTCCAAGACATTACATCGGGATTCCCTCAGAGGAAGAGAAGCCCTTCTAGGGTTTCTTTAAACATTCTTCCGTTTCTTTCTGAGAATCCTCTTCCTTTGGTGATTTTCCATAGATTCTTCAATATTTCTCAATTCCTCCCTCAAATAACTCTTTTAGATATTTCGCCAATAATTAAACTTGGAATTTCCTTAAGCATTCATCACTTATCTTAGTGTCCTTTTAAAGATTTCTTAAGAATTACTTCCTAAGATTACTTCAGAAATCTCACCAAAAATTCCCTTTTCCAAAAAAAAAAAAAAATTTCAAAGATTCTTCAAGAAGTTTCTCTAAGGTTTTACTAAGAGATTCATCATAGGATTTCTCCATTAATTAAACAAAATCTCCAAGGATTCCTACTGAAGAAATTGAATTAATTAAATTAAATTAATTGAATTAAATTTTTAGATGGACTTCTGTAGGAATTCTTTCGAAAAATCCTTCTGGACTTCCTCTAACGATTTTTTCATTATCCATCAACTCTGGGAGTTTTCTCGAGAGTTCCTTCAGGAATTTTTGCTAGTATTCCTCTGGTCACTTTTAAAAATAAATCTATTTCTCCAGAATTTATTATTGATTCCTCCAGAATTATTACGTTATTTTTTATATAATCCGTGCTCACTTCTAACAAATATACAAAAATAAGAAACAGAACAAAAACGCTTCATTCCATTGTTTTGAGTGGGATAAAAATGGCAGCGTAAATGGTTAAATAGTAAAGTAACAGATATCCTATCTTATCAAAACATATAACTTCTCCAGAAATCTCTCCAAGGATTTAGGAAATGTTCTAAGGTTATTCAAAATTCTAAAGGATTTCCTTTAAGGCAGCCTTCAGAAATTGCTCCCAAAATTCCTTCAGAATTTTTTTCCAGAGATTTCTTTAGTAATTCTCTTGCGATTTGCCCGAAGATTCGTTCAGATTTTATTCAAGTATTCTCTTAGAGTTTCTTCAATTGATTTCATTCATTCATTCCTAAACTGATTTTTCCACGTATTTTACAAACAATTTTGTACAAGAAACCTTGTGGGGTCTTTTTATGCAAGGATTTCTTCATGTATTTATTTAATTACCACTGCAAGGGTTTTCCGGAAATTCTTACACAAATTCCTCCAAGAAATTCCATAGGAATTCCTCCAGGGGATGCATTGAGTGTTTTTGCTAGATTTTTTTTTAGAAATTCCTGTAATAAGCCTATTCAAGGATTCATAAATTCCTCCAATGAATACTTTAGAAACTCAAAAGAAGGAATTCTTTCAATTCTCACAGAAATTCCTCCTAGAAATTCTATAGAAATTTCTTCATACATTTTTAGGAAATTGTTTGTGATCTCTTCTGGTAATTATCTAATTTTTTTGGAAATTCTTTTGGAAATTCTCTTGAGATTTTTCTCGGTCGTTCCGTTGTAATCCACGAATTTGCAAAGATGTATCTCATTGAACATCAAAAGTAATAACAGACGGAATTTAATAAAGAATTATCAGAAGAAATTTACAGAGGAATTACCAAAGAAGCTTTTAAAAGTTGCCACTTAAATTTACAAACGAATCGACTAATTAATTTTCAAAGTACCTGTATGTGTCTCTGACAGGTTTTGGGCGACTGAATCCGAATCCGGGCTCAGATTTGTTTCAGGACGCCACAATTTTAAGCTATACTTCAATTTATAGGACAAAATATGCGATTTTGGGCTTTTTTGACTGCAAGCCGTTAAGCATGGACATATTTTTTTAAGCAATTAAAAGGTAAAATGGTCAATTGACATCTAAATTTACGACTCACGCAAAATATTTCGTTTTATCAAATCAAGTTTGAAAGATTTAAGCATTTTATGTTATGCAATTTTTGGGGGTGGTTTGTATCGTACCAAACATAACCGCGGCCCAAAATCTGTCAGAGACACATTAGTTTGCTCTTGAGACAGACCAAAAGTTAATTTTTGTTACGCTATTGCTATTGAAAGAATTACAATAGTTATTGTCAGGTATATGAGCAAAGGGACTGCAGGTAGAACTTTTAGAGAAATTGCTGAATTCCGTAATAAATTTCCAAACCCAAAGAATTTCAAAATGTTCTGTCAAAGATATTTTCAAAAATAACAACCTAATTCAACTTTGAATATTATTGCCGAGAAATTCCAAAAGAGTTATGCCGAAATAGTTTTCAAAAACATTTGCAGAAAAAATTCCAAGAATACTCTTATAGGAACTTTCGGATCAAATCCAATCAAAGCATTTCCCAAGAATTTGCCAAAAAAAACCGCCAAGAGATATTTGAAAGTTTTTTTCAGGTAACTCACAGAAAACTCACCGAATAAATTACCAAAAAAATGCCAAATGAATTACCCAATCAATTCCCGTAGGGATTGGCATAGAAGTTTCCATAAAAGTGTTAAAGTTATTCCGAAAGTTATTACCAGAGGTTTTCTCAAACGAATTGTCAAAAAAAGTCAGTGAAAAGTTGCAGACGGAATTCCCAACAAAATTTTCGTAGAAATAGAAATCTAAAGAAGTTCGTAGAAATAAAAATCAGAAGCCATTTTTGTAGCATTTCTGAGAATTAGTTGAAGAAGTTTCCAAAGGAAATGCCGAACAATTAATCAAATATATCGTCAAAGGAAATTTTCAGAGCAATAGCCGAATTCTCAAATTAATGTATAAAGATATTCCTTAACGAATCTGTACACGGGTTCCCGAATTAATCACTGAAAAAGATAAAAAAAAATCCGAAGAAATACTTCAAAAATTGTAATAAATGATGTAAAAATTCTCACAGGAATTGCTCCAAGAAATTCTACTGGAATTCCTAAATGAATCCTTTAGGAATTCTTCCAAGGTTTTTATCAGCTTTTTTTCTATTGATACCTTTAACGGTTCCATTAGCGATTACACCAGTTTCGTCCGGATTTCTTTCACGAAACTTTTAACGAAATGTTTCTAACGATTTCTTCATTATTTTTTTCTCAAGTGCGGAGCTCCAAGAACTCTTTCTTGGATATCTTTTACGATTCATCTGGGAAATACTTCAAGGACTTTTTTACAAATTCCTCGAAGATTTTCTGCGAAAGTTGCAACAGCGATTCCTTAAGAAACTTTTTGTTCAATTCCTTGAAGGATTTTCTTCAGTATTATGTAATCTCAAGAACTCTATAAATAGTTTCTTCAAGATATCCACAAACGATTCGCACATGTTCTCTTCAGCATTTTCTCAGAGGAATACTTTGGAATTCCTTCAAGATTTTTTTTAGAAACTTCTTCAAGGGTTCTTTTTGCACTGCCTCATACGATTTTTCTTGGAAGTCATTTCAAGGATTTCTTAAGAATTTGTTCAAGCATTTCTTTAGTAATTATACCTGCAGGGATTTCCTCATAAATTCCTCTAATAATGTCTGTAAAAAATCATTCAAAGATTTTCACAATTCGCAAGAATCTTTAAAGAAATTCCAGTAAAAATTTAATCTTTTCAACAAGGATTTTGTTTTCCAAGTTATGTGGAAAGATTCGTTCATGGATTTCTCGAAGTTTTTCTTCAGATAACCCTACAAGGATGGACACATTCATCCCTAAAGAATTCCTGCACAAATTTCCTCAGGGGGTCTTACAGAAATTCACCCAAGGCCTCCAGCGGAAATTCTTTTGAATATTGTTTTTTTTTTATTTGCACCAAAGAATTTGGAATTCTTTGGGGTTTCCGTCATTGATTTCTTGAGAAATTTTCTAGGCATTTCATAATTAGTTCTTTCAAAAATCCCTTTGCTTACAGATTTTTTTCAGGAATCCTTTGAGTAATTACTCATAGTACTCCTAGTTCTTGTAGTACTACTTCATAGTACTGTAGTAATCCTTCCAGAACATCATCAAATATACCTCCAAAATCAACCCAATGATTCTTTCCTAATACATCTCAGAATTCATCTAGGCGATTCTTAAAGATTTTTTTAGAAATTTCTACAAAAAATCCTACAGACATTTCTACAAGAGTTTGGAAAATCTCCCAAGGATCCATTCGGGTATGGCTTCAAAAATCTCAAAAAATCATCAAATATATTTTACATGAGGAACTACTGCAAGATTCCTTCTTGAAGAACTCTCTAAAATCATTCTTGGAGAAATTCCATGAGGTTCATCTGAAGGATTTCTTGAAGAGTTTCTTGAAATAATCCTTGAATGGCTTTATGAACGGTTCCGAAATGGTATTTCTGAACGACTGCTTGAAGAAATTCTTACAAAAAAAATCTCAAAGGGATTCCTGAAGGATTTCTTGATAATTGTTTGAAGAAATTCTTGAAGAAATGTCAGGAGGAGTTCCTGAAGCAATCATTGTAAGTATTCGTAAACCAATATTCAGGAAATTTTCTTAGGCAATCCCTGAAAAAAGTTCTGAAGTAAATCATAGAGGAATTTTTGTAGAAGTCTTTGAAGTAACTGCCTGATAAATCGAAATATATATTCTTGCCCGAAGGAATTCCCGCAGAAACCCTTCAAGAACGTAACATGCGTTCAGTTCTTAATTTTGAAAAATGGGGCCCCTGAATTTCAGCAGCTATCTTATGCTAAATCAACACCTATGTTTGGTTCTGTGGTTAGGATATCAGGGACATTTCCATAATGCTCATGAATTATACTTCCATATCGGTACTGAATATCGTAAAATTCAATTTTGATTTCGAACACATTTTTTATTGTATTTTGGGGCTCCTGCAGGTGCAAAGAGTAGTCATCAAATTAATATAAACAAAACTAACGAAACTACATGAATAAAGTGTGTACATTTATAATTGTTAATAATAGAACATCAAAATAGCCATCTGTGTTCCCCATTCCAAAATCTCTTGATGATCACGAAGAGGCCCCTACATACCTATCAGCAGATCGGCAAGTATTTAACTTATACTTATATGTAGGAATCTTTCGCTAATCACAGAACTTTATTCAAACTGGGCCCCCGAATTCAGGGGGCCTCCAAATCAGGGAAGGTTAATAACACTAGACCTGCCCTGATTTGGAGGCCCCCAAGATTCGGGGGCCCGGTGCGTACCGCACCCTCCGCCCCCCCTTGCTACGCCACTGATTCGATCCCAGGTCCTCGGCGTGATAGTCAAGTGTTCTAACCATCCCACCAGATCCAAATATGCAAGTGTTACACATTTTTGGTGTAGTCTGGAAATTATGCATTGAGTTTCCTGCACTATTGCATGAATTGCAAGTGCACTTTAATACGAAACATGTTGAGTATAACAGAATCATGGTGAAACTAATGCACCATACCGTCTTATCCCACTGGTACCGTCTTATCCCACACGTTTTAATACGACAATTTTTTAATTCGTACCCCGCTAATTCGACTTATGTCGAATTAGAAAGTGTTCAAATGTCACAGCGATGTACACTGTGAATTCAAAACAGTTTGATGTTGCGCTTATACTCGCACCCGCAGCAGCTCCTCTTGCAGCCGCTAATTCCGGAAGTTCTGAGCTGGCGCTATTCGACACCCAAACCGCCTGGAGACCAACCGGAATAAACTGAGGATGGAAACAATCATAGAAAGATCGAGCTTTTTATTTGCACCACCGCAATATCTATTGAAATTATGTTTCATAACAAATCCAAAAATCAAAACAAAAACAAAAATAGAGTTGCCAAATTTCAATGAGCATGATGGTGTAGGGTGACCAGTTTGTCGAATTAAAAGTTTACCCCGGTTTTTCGACAACAGTCGGTGTCGTATTAGCGGGGTAATACTAACATCATGCAGCTTTTTAACATTTCATGCACCATGGTAGTGTTCACAGAATCATCTAGGCACCATCTCACGCGCCATCTTTGAATCAAATATGTGTCATATTGCGGAATCATGTACCATCGTTGAATTTCATGCACTACTAAAGCTTTTTAAGCGTAATCGCTGCGTTCATTATACCATCTAGGCATCTATTGCACCATTATTATAATATGATGAAATTTCTTACATAAAAATTTAACATTTCATGTACCATGACCCATGCCAACTCTAATGCATCATACTGACATCATGCACCATCTTCGAATACCATGCTCCTTATCAGCATTCCGTGCACCATCCTAATGATCTCAGTGTTATCTAGGGATCCTTTACACCACGGTGACATCGTGCACCTTTATTGCCGTACGCAATTTGATTTTTATGTAGCAACTATTTTAACACCATCTCCAAATCCCCTGCTTTAACTAAGCATTCTATCAAAGTGCAATTACTTGCCACGCACTATCTTGACCTACCCTTGATCATTAAGGTATACAAGTAACATACTCACATCACACACCTTTTTAAAATTCCATGCACCTTCTTGGCGCTCGTCAAGGTGTTCATTGTATCATTCAGGCATCTTATACGCCACAATTGAATTATATACCATTCTGTAATTCGCGTATCCAAATAGCATTCCATGGATCATTTTGAGAATCACTCTACCACCTCGAGGAATTCCTTGAGAAATCCCTGGAGGAATTTCAGGAGGAATCCCTGGAGGACCGTCTGGAGGATTCCCTGGAGGCATTACTAAAGGAGTGCTTGAAAGAATTCTTGAAGGAAACTCTCAAAAACTGCTGGAGGAGTCTAGAGAAATTCATGTAGAATTTCCAGGAGGAACTATTAAATGAATTGCTGGAGAAATTTTTAAAGGAATTCCCTGGAGGAATTACATGAGGAAACGCTGGAGGCATTCCTGAAGGAATCCTTATAGAATTTCCTAGAGGAATCTGCAGAGGAATTTTTGGAGGAATCCGTGCAGGAATTCCTGGAAGAATTCATGGAGGAATTTCTGGAAAAATATTTCGAGAAATTCCTGGAAAAATTTCTGGAGGAATTCCAGGTGGAGTTTATTGACGAACCACCTGGAGGAATTCCTGAAGTAAACTGGAGAAATTCATGGCGGAATCCCTGGAATAATTTCTGGAATAATCTCTGGAGGCATTTCTGAAGAAATGTTTGGCAGAATGCCTGGAGTTTTGGAAGAATGCCGGGAGGAATTTCTGAAGGAATCCCTGAAGAAATTTCTGAAGGGACATTACGAGGCGTTTCTGGTAAAATTCCTGGAGGAGCTCATTGACGAATCCTTGCACGAATTCCTGGAGTAATCTCTAGAGGAATCCTTGGAGGAATTATGAGACAAATTCTTGTAAGAATTCCGTGGAGGAATTCCTGGTAGAATTCGTGGAGAAATTCCAAAAGGAATTCTAGAAGATATTCCTGGAGGATTCCGTGGAGGAATACCTGGAAACATTCTTCAGCAAGAAATTTCTGGAAGACTTCTTGGAGGAATTTCTGGATCAACCCGTGGAGAGGAATTTCTGGAACAACCCCTTTCTTGGAGGAATCCCTGGAGGCATTCCTAAAGGAATCCTTGGAAATCCCGCAGAAAGCTTGGTAATTTCTTGGAGAAACCCCTGCTGTAATCCTAGGAGGAATTCCTAAAGCAATCCGTGAAGGAATTTTAGGATATATCCCTGGAGAAATTTCAGGAGAAATCCCTGAAGAATTCCAAGAGAAATTTCCGGTAGTATCCCTGGAGGAATGCTCTTCTTATCGACTCACCGTTTTGCAGCCTCTGGAGATCCTGGGTAATTCCATGGAGGAATTTCAGGAGAAATACCTAGAAGAATCTCTCTTGACTTTCCTAGAGGTTTTTATGGAGAAATTCCTGAACAAAATATGCAGGAATTCCTGAAAGAATTTCTAAAGAAATTCCTGGATGAACTCTTTGTGGAATTTCTAATTTCTGAAAGAATTCCTGGAGAAATTTCTGGAGGGTTTTTTAGAAATATCTGAAGAAATTCAGGAGGCATTCCTGAAGCAATTCCTGGACAATTTCCTGGAAAAAATCCTAGAGAAATCCATGGAGGAATCCCTGGAGAGATTTCTCGAGAAATTTTGAACTTTCTGGAGAAATTCGTAGAGGATTATCTGAAGGAATATCTAGGGAAATTCCTGGAGTTATCTCAGGAGAAATTTCTAATTTCTAATTCCTGGAGAAATTCCAGAAAATTACCTGAAAAATCCTGTAGAAATCCATGGAAGAATCCCTAGAGAAATTTCTCGAGGAATTCCTGGAAGAATTCCGGAAGAAATTTCATCAGAATTTTCTGGAGAAATTCGAGGAGGAACCCCTGCAGAAATTTTTGGAGGAATCCCTGTAGAAATTCCTGGAAGTATTTCAGAAGAATTTCTTGGAGGAATTCTCGAAGGAATTCTTTAAGGTAATTTTGGAGAAATATTAAAGGCTTCCTGGAGAAATTCCTGGAGAAACACCTGGAGAATTTTCTCGAGGAACACCTAAAGAATTCCTTGAGGAATCCCTGGAGAAATCCCTGTTTGCATTCCGAGATGTATTTCTGGAGAAATTCTTGAAGATTTTTTGGAAATCCTTGAAAGAATACCAGGAGGAATTCTTGGAGGATTTTTTTCAGGAATTTCTGGAAAAATATTTATGGCTTCCTGGAGGAATGTCTGGAGATTTTTTTTGGGAATTTTTGAAGAAACTCATGGTTGAATCCCAGGAGGGATTCCCGAAGCAATTCCTGGATAAATTTCTGGAAGAATTCCATGGGGGAACCCCTGGAGGTATTCCCCGAGGAATTCCAGAGGAAATTCCGGAAAATTTTCAGGAGAAATTCCTTAAGAAGAAAGGAGAATGGTGTGTGGCGAAGAAGGATGAACCACGAGCTCGCTGCACTTTACGGCGAACCCAGCATCCAGAAGGTGGCCAAAGCCGGAAGGATACGGTGGACAGGGCATGTTGCAAGAATGCCGGACAACAACCCTGCAAAGCTGGTGTTTGCAACTGATCCGGTTGGCACAAGAAGGCGTGGAGTGCAGAGAGCACGATGGGCGTACCAGGTGGAGCGTGACTTGGCGAGCATTGGGCGCGACCGAGGATGGAGAGCGGCAGCCACAAACCGAGTATTGTAGCGTACTATTGTTGAATATGTCTTGTCTTAATGATGTTGAACAAATAAATGTATGTTATGTATGTATCCTTAAGATTTTCTGGAGGAAATTCTAGAAGAATCCCTAAAGAAAACATTGGAGGAACTGGCAAACATTCCTGGAGGTATTTCTGGAGGATTTCCATGAAGGTATCCCTGGAGGAATTTCTAGAAGAGTTCAATGAGAAATTAATTTAGGATTGTCTGAAGGAATCCGTGGAGAAATTTTCGGAGGAATCCTTGGAGAAATTCCCGAAGAAATTCCTGAAAGAATCCATGGAGGTATCTCTGGAGGAATTCTTGGAAGAGTTCCGGGAGATTCTCTGGAGGAATTCTGGAAGAAATTTCTAGAGGATTTTATAGAGGAAGCCCTGGACAAATTCCTGGAGGTATTCCTGGATGGATTTTTGAGGAATTTCTGAAAAAAAAAATCCTGCGTAAGGGATTCATCCTTTCCTGAAGAAATTCCTTGAGAAATTCCAGGAGGAATTAATGAAGGAATCCCTGGAGGAATTTCTCGAGGAATTCCAGGAAGAGTTCCAAGAAACTGGAGATTTTTTTTTAGGATTTTCTGGAGGAATCCTTGGAAGAATTTCTGGAGTACTTATTGGAGGAATTCC